>NC_133619.1:386495907-386795907 GCF_048593235.1 Sminthopsis crassicaudata | reverse complement strand
AGAGAACATTTTGAAATGCATAATGGATAATTTTGGTTACATTAAATTCAAAAGTTTCTTTTTTTTTTTTTCCCCACAAAGAGTTATTGAGAGGTAGAATTGACAAGTCTTTGTAAATGGATGAGAAGAGAAGGAAGAGTTAAAGGTTACACCAAGGTTATAAACTTGGTTTGCCATGGTCAGAGATCGAAAGAGATGGATTATGCCACCTGTGTGCCCTAGTGTTGTCATTGGGATGCCAAGAGAAAGCAACCAAGACTTTTTAGCATATTGGGTAGGGAATTTATGACAAGTCGGGAAGGGAAACTCACAGGATAAGTGGACCACAACTATGTTGTGATTATGGTTTCGTCAGAATGAAAATCCTTATTGATGATGTCATAGTTCTACTTGGTATCTGAATAGAATCATTGGTGAAACTATTGAAATTTCCATTGATGATGACACTGATGATAATAAAAAGATCAACACAAAGAACCCTTTTAGGTTTCTGTGAGGATCAAATAAGATCACATTTGTGAAGTGTTTAGCACAGTGCCTGGCACATAGTAAGTGCTATATTAAATGTTCATTCCCTTACTCTGCATTAGAGTTATTATATCTGTTTCACTGATGAGGAAGTGGGCTAAGAATGACTTGCCCACAGTCAAATAGGTAGAGACAGAACCTCTGACTCAATCTAGTTTCTTTCCAAGTTTGCCTCTTTAATTATATAGCAGAGTCATTGAACCAGCTCTTGAGAATCACTACCTATACTCTCTTACAACTTATATCCTGAACTTTCTGAACTGAAGTATTTTACCTGTATGGTAACATGGGCATTGCTGGAGTTCCTTTGTGATCGAAAAACTTTGTGTGTGAATATAGATAGTCCAATGAGTTTATTCCCTTCCACATAACTCAGAGGAAATACCTGAAATGAAATTAGTATCTTATTTGATTTAATTCAAGATAAAAAGATAGTAAAATACTTAACAATAACCTTGGAAAAGAGTAGTTATAATGCCTGTGATGGCTGTTGTATATATTTAGCTTTGAATAGATTCAGCAAAACTAATAGGAGATTTGGTATTTTTAAATTAGAAGTGTATGTAATCTAGAATATTTAGAGTTGTTTTGCAGGGTCCAAAGTCCTGATTAAATCGTTTTGTTGATCTGAATCTCACATGAGTCCTGGCAGAAGTCTGAAAATCCAAACCAAAGAAAACATCACTTTAGACTTTGGTTTTACTTTTGGTTACTGTGACTGTCAAGTATTTTCCTTTAACAGGAATGAGTCCCTAAACATTACAGAAAACCTCATTAATTCAGACCACACTTATCTGTAATTGGTGATAATTTGTCAGGGACTGGGTTAAATTAATAGTGTAATCACAATTTCGTGGATGGTGTTTAAAATGTTTAAAGGTACACTTTTCATCAACTTTCAAGCACTTTGGAAGCTTATTTATAAACCATATAATTTTGGAGTTGGAAAGGACCATAGAAAGGGAGAGGGAACAGAATAAATATTTATGTAGCTCCTACTATGGGCCAAGCAGTATGCTAATCATTTTATAGATATCTCATTTTATCTTCACTATAATTTTGTGATTTTGTTATTATTATCTCTATTTAATAGTTCAGGAAATTGAAGCAAACAGAAGTTATATTACTTGTTAAGGGTCACACAGGTAAGTGTCGTCCTAACTCCAAGCCCAGTGCTTTATTCCTTATGCTTTTGATAACAGGTCTCTGACTGAGTCAGTGCCCATTCAGTGATTAAAGTTAGTCAGGTTAGAATTGAAGCAAAGAAGGCTCTCTTTTACTTAGTCCAAGAGAAAAAAAAATCTGATAGGGGAAGGCCCTTTCTGACCCAAAGAGAAACTTTTTACATTCACTCCAAGTAAATAGGGTCCAAACAGTTACAGAATGGGGCTTGGCCTGGAACCTATTGTCGGCCAATGAGAGCCAGAGTAGTTTGGATTTAAGGGATGGTCCTTAAGAAAGAAATATAAGTAGGTAAACCCTGAGATTTCTTGGGAGGTTTCAGGATCCTTTGGGCAGAGCATGTAAGGGTCCACCTATGTGGAAGGGAAAGAAAAAAAAAAAGACAGAGACAAGGCAGAGAAAGAAAGGGGAAAGGGAAGAAGAAAAAGAGAAGAGAGAAAGAGAGGGAGAAGAGTGGCAAGATATAGCTCAGGATGATTGGAGATGGTGCTTGACGCAGTGGGAGACCTTGGCCTTTTTAAAATAAGGTCTTTAACAAATTTCAGTTTGACTGAGGCAGAAAATGAGCCAGAGGATGCACCAAGTCCAGTTGTCCTGATCTAAACCTTGCCACTGGATCCATATTCTCAGTGAGGCTGGTGACTTTGCATAGCAGTTCCTCACTTAAATTCAATTCATTTGCTTGTCATAGCATCAGTTTCCTAATGTCAGGGTGCTAGTCCAGAATGAAGGACAAATGGCAACCTGTGGTAGAGATCATGAAATTTAACTTTTTTCTCTTACAGATGTGGAAACTGAGGCTTCAGAAATAAAGTTACTCACCAAAGTGATATGACTCTTTAATATCAAAATCTAGAATGTAAGTTTTTTGACTTCTTAACATGTGCCCATTATAGTATACCATATTGCTTGTGAATTATTGGTGGCATCCAACTGGCATTCCATTTACGAACTTTGTCTTATTGGGCCTCATTACAATCTCTATTAGGAGACACTTTCTTAAGAAATATACATTTAGGACTGGAAGGGACCTGAATAGTCCTATCATATTAGTCCAACCCCCTCATTTTACAGATGAGGAAACCAAGGCCTAGAGAATGTTACATATCAACATTATACCAGTGGTATAGCCACTCAGGTTCTCAGAATACAAATTCATTAGATACAGCCAATTCTTAATTATCTAAAGCTGATAGTATATGCTTTATGTATCTTACAAATTGGAAATGTAGGACTATATCTTAGGTGTGAGATTTGGACTGGGGATAGATCTAGATTTTGGAATCAGACAATAAATATTTTTTAAGTGCCAAACACTGAGGATGCAAATACAAACATGAAGTACTGTCTTTACAGGGAGTTTTCAATCTTTTGGAGTAAGATGACTAAAAGGAAACTCAAATGAGGAGGGGGGGGCATTGGAAGGGTATTTGGGTGGTAGCATGGTCATATTCCAAACTAGTGCAGACAGGGAGAAAAGAAGAGATGACTAGTTTGGAAACCCTTTTAAATGGAGGCTTTTGTAGAAGTTTTTTGCTCTGTTCTTCAAAAGAGTGAAGCATATTGAAGGTAATGAAAATGGGATATGAATATCAAGGATGAAGCACTGTTTCAGGATGATTGATGAATTTCCTGATGAAGTTCCTGGGAACATGGTCATGATGGAATCTAGTCAGAAGGAGTACAGCCTGATAGGAAATGAGTCATAGACTCATAGACTGTTATCTGTTAGTACAGATGATTATTTTGCATACCACTAGCCTTTAAATAATTCAGAGGTGGCTTAAACTGTATACTTTGCTGTGAAAATCCTGACTCCATGCTTTCATGGCATAGAAGTGACCTTGGGCACTCTAAAGATTAGGCCAATAGAGTCCAAGCTCAAGTCCAAGCTTAACTTCTGTTAAATTGGATTGGCCTTTTAGAAGGTTTTTTGATTTATTTTAAAAAAAGTTATCTTTTACTTTATTCTAATCAACTCTAAAAGTTTTCTTTTTGCCTCAATTTAATTGACATATCTGTGGTTCCTGTGGACCTGTGGTACAAATGACTTTGAAGCTTTTGGCTTAAATAAGTTTTTTGGAACTTTTTTGGTGGGGTTTCCCCCTATAGTATCACAATTTGTGATAAAGAACTGGCTTAAGTCCTGCCTCTGACACTTACTGGCTGTGTGACCCTGGGCTGGTTACTTTATCCTTCAGTTCTATAGGCAACTCACTAATATACAAGTCCAATCCCTATCACAGTTAGTAAAGGTGGTAAAGAGATGATTTTAAGCCTATAATCTCCATTTTCCATTTGGAGAAATTCTAGTCAGATCAGGAGTTCCTAACTTTATTATTATTATTATTTTATTTTGTATAATGTATCCTTAGAATCATTTCTGGATACATAAAATGAAATGCATAAGATTCCAAAGAACACCAATTCTATTGAAATTCATAATATATTTACTAGTTTTTTTTTTTTGTTTTGTTTTGTTTTGTTTTTTTTAATTAAGGGTTTCTAGATTGAGGATCTTGACTTAGATGAATGAGGTCAACCCCTATATAGTCCCTGAAACAAATAAACAATTCCTGTTGGTTACAAAAGCTGGAATAGAACTTTAGGCATACAGATCTAGCATTTCTGTATTTACCCAGTGAATGTCAACAAATGAATCCAATTAATTTTAAATCACTTTATTGCTCTCTTAAGAAGTATGTCATTCATTCATTCAATATATTTATTGAACTCATCCAAATATACATGTCTATAATGTCATATTTGTATATCCTGAGTTCATAAATACGATCACTTTTTGATCACAGTTTGGATCACTATCAAAAGTAAGTCTTTTTTTTCACCTTTCAGTTATAGAAAAATTGACTTCCATGTCTTACTTGATTCTTTGGGGAGATTTTGAAACACCAAAGGTCTGTATCTTCTGTGGAGGTGTTAAAAAAAAATCCCATGAAGCTTTCTTGAGATAAAGTTTGTCCCCTTTCAATTATTAAATGTACTTTTCCCTTATCTCTGAATTTCACCTTCAGTTTACTGGCAGCTGCCTTTTTTCCCCTCCATGTTATCATAGCAGTATGATTAACCCCCTGTAATCTGGCTTCCTTACTTACCACACTTCCTAACCTATACTTATTATTTTTAAGGTTACAATCCACCTAATTCTAGTCAACTCTAAAAGGTCTCTGTTGTGCCTCAATTTTGTTGACTTCTCTGTTGGCTTTCAGAGACTAATCTGAACTAATTCTTACTGTTGCTGCTTTGTTGTCTGCCCTTCTTTTTCCCTTCCCTTAAGTTTGGGTGTTCCTCAGATTTTAGTTTATGACTCTTTAATCTTCTGGTTCTGCAGTATGTGCTAAATAAATACTTGTTGAGTCCAAGTTCCTTTGTTCTTTTCTTTCTACATTCTTGCCCTTTAGAGGAATGATCTGTTTTCATGGTTTCAGCAACCATATCTATGTGGATGCCTTCCAAATCTATATTCCCAGCTCAGATCTTACCTAAGCTACAGTCCAGTATTTCCAGCTGCCTTTAAGATATTTACACTTAGATATCTCATTGTCACTGCAGACTCACCATATCTAAAAAGAATTTGTTTTCTTCAAACAAAATTCCCTTCAGAACTAGCCCTATTTTCTGTTAAAGGTACCTCACTACTTCAAGTTTCAAAACCTTGGAGCTATTGTGGTGTCATCTGTCACTTTCATGTGATCAGTCACTAAATTCTGTCAGATTTTCCTCTAAAACATTAAATTTGTTCCTTCCTTTTCATTCTCATTACCATTACCCCATTCAAGGTCTTCATTACCCCACACCTGGATTTTTGCCATTGATTTCTTTTCTTCTTTAATTTATTCTTCATACTGCTATCAGATTAATCTTCTTAAAACACTACTTTCATCACATTCCTTCCATGCTTAAGAAATGATAGTGGCTTCTTTTGGCCTACTAGATCAAAGCTATCCTCTTTGCTGGCCTTTTAAAATTCCCTCATTTTCTCTGCCTCCTGTGTGTCCGACCCATTTTAAATTTCATATCACTTGAAAAGCACAAACCCATGTAAATTACTCCCTTTTCTAACTTGGCACAAGTTACTTCTATGGAATATTATGCCTTCTTATATCTATCTATTTATCTATCTATCTATCTATCTATCTATCTATCTATCTATCTACCTATCTACCTACCCACCCACCTACCTGTCTATCTATCTACCTACCTACATAAATCTATATACCTTTCATAGATTTTAGAAATGAATGAGATCTTTTTTTAAAAATTTTATAATTATAACATTTTTTTGACAGTACATATGCATAGGTAATTTTTTACAACATTATCCCTTGTACTCCCTTCTGTTCCGAATTTTTCCCCTCCTTCCCTCCACCCCCCTCCTCTAGATGGCAGGCATTCCCATACATTTTAAATATGTTATAGTATATCCTAGGTACAATATATATGTGCAGAACTGAATTTTTTTGTTGTTGTTGCAAAGTCTGAGAGGTAAACTATCCTATGTTCCTCTAATTTATTTATGACCTCGTTCTTTATGCCTAAATCATGGACCCATCTTGATCTTATCTTAGTATGTGGTATTAAATGTGGGTCCATGCCTAGTTAATGAATGAGATCTTAGAAGGAAACCCCAGTCTTTAGAGAGGTGCCCTTTCACCCATTTTATGTGATTTTTGCCAGAATTAGAGGGGGGACTGGAACCTGGATCTTCTACCTTGCTAAATTAAAAAAAAAAAAAAAAAACAAAAGCCAAAATAAAACTCTATTATTCTGCCTCCTTACTTAGAAGCAGTATACATATTAGAAAAATATAGAATCACAAAAGCTTGTCAAAGTTCATCCCCATGTTTTTAGAAAGCGCTTCCCTTAAGCTTAAGTTATAGCATTTTTTGGCACAATGGTGGGAAGGATGTAGTTTGGATTTCTTATTTTTTTTTTTTAAGGTACAGTTTATTCTTCAAAAGAAATAAGCAATTCATGCCTGAAGTTTATTAAAATGTCTTAATTGCACCAGCCCTGAAGTCAGGAGGACCTAAGTTCAAATCTGGTCTCAGACACTTCACACTTCCTAGCTGTGTGACCCTGGGCAAGTCACTTAACCCCAATTGCCTCAGGGAAAAAAAAAGTTTTAATTTGCATTTTTGCTGTTGTATTCATACAGTGCAAGTTTAGACTCAACATTAACAAAAGCAGAATGCAGTAGTTAAAATGATGGATATTCAATGGTATTTTAAAAGTATATATATACACAAATCTAAAAATAATAGAAAACAAATGTTTCACTTCTGTACTTTATTAAAAGAAAGGAAGAAAAGGGATAAAGTCATTGCTTTACTACTCAACAAATATCTTAACATTTTTCTTCGAAAGTTTTTGTGCTGGACAGGTGTAAACTTGAAAGAGACAGTTTAATAGTGCTGATCTTTGCTTGAAGTCTTTAGAGTTGTGGTCATTCTCCACAGCTTCTAATATAGCAATGAGCTATCTTAGCTGAGTGACTGTAGCCAATTGTTACTACAAATAATTTTAGTTTCTTTATGGAATCTTACTAAAATTAATAATTATGTGCTTAATATTCTGTGAGAAAATATTTCTTTTGCTGCTCACTTCGATCCTGACCTCACTTCTACCTCCAGGGATCCCTTACTTTGGATACATCTTAGTCAGGGCCAATTGCCTATTCTACCTCTCATTTTTTAGTATGGTAAGAAAGTTGGTTATGTATGTGTGAGAAATGTTATGATAACATAATAATATGGGATTACAAATTATATATATATATAGCATTGCTGGAAATGAAAAGGAAATTTTAATTTTAAAGTGTTAAGCATTTAGTTTTAAATAATAGTTTTTATACTAAGAGGGGATAATAGAGAGTAAGTAATAGGAAATGCCAGAAAGAATTAAAAAGTAATGGGCCCATGAGATTCCATGAACTTGTGCTGTTATACTCTTTTAAAAAATTCTATATTCACTCCATTGCAAAGGAAGAATAGAAATAGCATCTACTGCAATAAGCATCGTAGTAGTGGTAATAGTAGTAAAAACCAGAATAACTAGCATTTATATAGAGCTTTAAAAATTGCAAATCATTTCACATGTTATTTCATTTGCTCCTTTACAACATATTATTATGAATATTTTCAGAAGGAAAAAAGCTGAGGCTGAGAAAAGTTGTGATTTGCTTAGTCATAAAGTTAGTAAGTATCTGAAGTGGGATTCGAATTTAGGTCTTCCTAATAAAGGAAGTATGTGAGTTTTGTGACAAGCTATGTTATATGTATTTTTTGGTATTTAAATGCACTTTTAACTTTTAAACATATTTTTTTCCCTTCTTCCAAAATTTTCCTTCTTACTGGGAGAAAAGGAAAAAGAAATAGCACATTCTCATAACAAATATTCTAATCAAATAAATGAAAACCCATGTTGACCATGTCTAAAAATGAGTGTCTTATTCTGCATATTCAGTCCAGTACTTCTCTGTTCAGGAGGTAGGTAACTAGTTGTGAAATCATTTCCCTAAGCACTTTTAATGCCATAGAAGTAAGACCCATTTTAGCATTTCCTTTTGCATACCTGAATCTTGCATCATCTCTGAAAAAAGTATTTACCACATATTTGCAAGGCATATTTGGAGATTCAGCCAATAAATGTCATAATATACTTTGGTTTTGGAAGGAACTAGGGGAAGTTATGCTTAACCTTTTCAAAGAGGTGTAACCTGGGCTTTCCCCATTTCAAAGCAAAAGCAGATGTAGGCCAAGGGTGTGGATCAATGTGTATATTTTAAAGTTTACCTCATTTCTTAAGTTTTGCAGATGACCATTTTGATTTAAATATCATCCACTGGAAACTTAGCCTGCTTCTGGTAAATAGTTTATTATTATCAGGTGATTTCCATCACTTTGCTCATTCAGTTATAGATTATTTCTTAAAAACAACAACAGTTGTGAGATGAGGAGTACATTTGATTAAATGTGTTCATAGGGGGAAATATGCCAAGAAGGTATTAGAATTTATTCTTTCTGCCAGAAAATCCATTAGGATGGCAGTAAGTACAGTGGGAGCTGACTAAAGGGAGCCTGGGGCGGGAACATTGAAGAAGAAAATAATGTTTTATTCTTACATGTAGTCTTGGTAAAAAAAAGACCTTCTTGCTTAGTGGTCAGAGCTGGCCTCTAAAATTAAGATGACTTGTATTCAAGTGCTGTTCCTGATACATGCAAACAGAAGTGATCCTGAGCAAATCACTTGACTTCTTCTAGGAGAAAAAGTGTGCATACACACACACACACACCCCTTTGTATGTATGTATATATTTGGTTGTATATATGTGTGCGTATTTATATTTGTAGCTATATAAGTACAGAATATTTTTCTTTACTCACTTCTCAGTCCTTTTTCTCTCTAGACTCTGTCCTCATTCCTTAATTAAAACTGTTCTCTCCAACGTTATCAGTGATCTTTTGATTTCAGAATCCAATGGTCTTTTCTCAGTCCTTATCCTTCTCCACTTCTCAGCTTCATTTGACATTGTTGAACATGCTTCTTCTTGGATACTCTGTTTTCTCTGGATTTTTGGGACGTTTCTTTCTTTTGTATTTTCTCTCACTTAAGTTCATCCTCCTTTATCAACCCTATAATGTTAGGTATTCTCCAAGGTCCCATACTGCTCTTTCTTTTTCAGTGACTTCCTTAGTTTCTATGGGTTTAATTATCATCTCTATGCAGATGATTCCTAGATCTGTATATTCAACCCCAGTTTTTTCCTCTGAATTTCAGTGACAAATTATCACTTGGACATTTCAAACCAGATGTTCCAAAAATATCTCAAAACTCATAGTGCTTTCAGCCTATCTCTCTAACCTTATTTTATGTTACTCCTCTCCTTGTACTCTGTAGTTCAGCCAAACTTTCTGTTTCTCACACATGCCAGTACCTTTGGTCTCCATTCTAGAGATCATTGGCCAATGTCCATGCCTATAATTTATTACCTTCTCAATCCCATTTCATAGAATCTCTCTCTTTATTTGTGAAATAATTCATATACTGCTTTCTACTTGAAACCTTTCCTGAACTCTACCAAACAACTATATTGTATTAGACTACTTTTTAAAGTTTTTTTCACAAGTATCTCCCATACAAATGAAATCATGAGTCCAGACCAAAAGAAATACTTTTACCCTAGCACTTGAATTAATAGTTCGGTGTAAAAGAAGAAAGCCATAAATCTTATCTCTAAAACTTTTTATCTTTGTGACCATGGACAAGTCACTTAGCTTTCTTGATGTTTGATTTCCTCATTTGTAAAGAAAACAAAACAAAATAAGAAAACATAAAACAGGATTGTACTAGATGAGCTCACTTTCTGCTCTGAACTTTCTGATTCTATGTGTTCAGAAAGATTCATGAAGGTCACTAGATAGCAGATAGTGGATAAAGTACCCACCCTGGAGTCAGAAGGACTGGAGTTCAAATGTGGCTTCATCTACTTAACACTTACCTAGCTGTATGACCCTGAGCAAGTCACCATTGCCTTGCAAAAAAAAGAAAAAAAAAAAAGGGAAAAGAAAAAGACTGGTGCCATTTTCTTGGATCAGAATTTTATTTTTTATCTTAATCAGGTGATCATAGAATCATAGCAGTCATACTTTCCATCTGACTAATCTTACATATGAGAGAACTAAGACCCAGAAAGTATAAAAGATAATTCTTAGGTCATTCAGGTAGCAAAACTACTAGCAAGTAGTAGAGCCAGAACTTGAAGTCACCAGATTTCTTTTGTTCATGTTTCATACCTGCATATGTCAGAAAAAACAAACAAGGTCAAAATAAAATGACTTTTTATAGTGCCTTTATTAATTGTGGTAGGTGATTTGGTTGTGGAAGTTTTTTCTATCATTTACCATTATTAAAAAGCATCTTCCCTCTGCTGTTATGAAACCTGAACTCAAGAATGCTATTCTGTCTTCAATAATGGGTATAACCTATAACTCGGCAATCTGAAATCAAAAAAGGGTTTGAAGCAGAAGCAAGAACATTGTTGATTGGCTTTAGGGTATGTCTGTTAGTTTTATGGATAATTTTGGAATCAGGAAGTCCTGAAAACAGGAATTTGTTTGAAGAGCTACCCAGATTGTGAGATTTTAAAAGGAAACAATAATATAGACTAAAGGTGACTTGGAATAGATTTCAGGGAAAGAGAATCTTAGTAGACTAGACTACATGGTTTTGAGTCTATGTGGTTCCCATAAAAAGGAATCCAGATGTTAATGGATGGCAATAAAGTGACCATGTCAATGTATACTTGGCACTTAGTAAGTACCTACTATATGATTGTTGATTGGTCTTTATGATTGACTATTGGTCACATTTTCCATAGCCTGTTGGGCTATGGGGATCTTTTCCACAAAGACCCCCTTTTTAGACTGGTTTCTGGGGGAGTCTGATCCTAATGAAAAGATAGTCAGACTTTTCTCCAGCTCCCTGGTTCATCTCATGGGCTGTTGTAAAGGATCAAACAAAATAACATATTTGAAGTGATTATAATTCCTATTCTTAAAGCTCTTTACAAATGCTGACTATTCTGATTTCAGTGACTTCAGTCCACTATTTTTCAGTCCACTAGCCATCATAGCTAGGTACATCTATCTCAGCACAGTTGTTCAGTTTACTTTGCTTAGAGAAAGTAACACAAAATAAAGGAGTCAGTTAAGGACTTGAGATCTGATCTTGGGTACTTTTAGATATATTCATGGTCTTAAAACCATGTAAATGCAAGTTGAAATAGCTGCTCCTGGAAAGGTAAAGAAGGTAAGATGCCTTCAGCTTTACTCCAGAAATCCAATGAGGGTAACAGAATTCTGACTTGTTTGAAAGTTGGGAAGAGGCATTAGTGCAAAATTTTTGTCTGCTCCTTTTAATGTGTTGAATACATGATTCTTTTTTATTCAGTTGACAGTAGTACTTGACATTGCATTTAGTGATGAGAACCATGGTGACCAACAGGGCACTTCTCCTTTAGCAAAAATCCAAATGGAAGTATCTAGTACCTAATGAATGTTGAATAAAATGCTCCTTAAGGCCCATCCCCATCAATGCCCATTACATTGGTGTGGACAGGACTAGTATTATAATTATGTAGTCAGTTCACTTCAGGTAAAACATCCAGGGCATAGGGGATTGGTGAGAGGTAACAGAGAGCTCCCAAAGCTGGGACATAGACATTTTCAGGATGACTCAGTAGATGGTTGCTATGGTCTTTGTAGAAACCCAGCAGAGGAAAGCTTTGGTGGCTACATAAGATAGAGTGCTCTTCATCAAAGAAATCAGGTCACCCGGCCACAGACACAAGGGTAAGGGAGATGACTGTAAATCTTCAAATTTTAGAAGCCTAGGAGAAAGATGCACTGAGTCCTTTGTAGTTTTACCCTCCAGAATATAGCAAGAAGGAGCCAGAATCTCTAGCATCTAAAGCCAGGAGAAGAAAGGTTGGAAAAACTAACAAATTTACCAAATTGAATCCATGTCAGCAGGAAACTTAAAAGTAAATACCACATTGACATCCAACTTTTGCATACTCTTAGGCTGGATGATTCTTGATAGAGTCAGGAAGAAAATGATATTTATATAGTTGTGTGTTAATGAATGGACTTGGAGTTAGGAAGACCACAGTTTAAATACTTCCTCAAAAACACTTAGTTGTGGGACCTTCAGCAAGTAACTTAACCTTGCTTAGTCTCAGTTTTCTGATCTATAAAATGACCATAATAATATCATTTGCCACATAGTTTTTTATGAGGATCAAATAAGATAACATATATAAAGCTCTTTGCAAACCTTAAATGGCTATTATTATTATAATGTTAACATTGTCAGACAAGAAATGTATGTGTTGGTGTAAAAAAAAAAAAAAAAAAAAGATCAAAAAAGGGGCAGCTAAGTAGTGCAGTGGATAGAGCACCAGGCCTGAAGTTAGGAGGATCTGAGTTCAAATGTGATCTTAGTCACTTAATACTTCCTAGCTGTGTGACCCTGGGCAAATCACTTAACCCCAATTGCCTCAGGGGAAAAAAAATCAAATGAGCAAGAGAAGAAAAGCTCAGAACAAAACCCAATTCCCTGTAGGTTTGCATGTAGAGTCAGGATTAATTGATTAATTAACTTTTAAAACTTATTTCCTTATTCTCATTGTTGTTTTGTTCAGTCATATTTGACTCTTCATGACCCATGGACTATAGCCCATCAGTACTGTCCATGGTGTTTTCTTGGCTAAGATACTGAGGTGATTTGCCATTCCTTTTCCAGTGGATTAAGACAAAGAAGGGTTAAATGACTTGTCAGGATAACACAAAAAGCATCTGAGGACGCATTTGCACTCAGATCTTCCTGCTTCCAGGCCCAGCTGAATATCTACTGAGCCACTTATTCTCATGCCATGCCTTTCTCTAGAAGGACTACTGGTAAAATCTAAGCAATGACTAGTGGGAACTATTAGACAAAGGAGAAAAGGAAAAATCTGTCAATTAATATAGGCTAAGGTAACTTGGATTCAGAAGATACAGAGATAGAGAGACAGAAGAAGAAAAAAGAGAAGTTCAGTGAACTTGTGTATCAGAATCTAAAACTTTCTTTGTAGTCATTCTATTGGTGTGTAAAGTACTTTATTTATCTTTTCTTATTTGATCCTTATAACTCTTAAGAGGCAGGCACTATTATCCCATTTTACACTAAGGAAACAGGCTGAGAAAGTCAAGTGATTTTTTTTTTTTTTTTCATAGTCCATGCCTATTGTCTGAGTCTAGATTTGAATTTGGGTCTTTGTGATTCTAAGTCTAACACAGCTCTGCCATCTAATAGGAGAACTGGAGAATAACTATATCATGGAATGTAGTATGAAGGAAGTGTTGGAGAAGAGCTGTTGATCAATAGTGTGATATGCTGCAAGAGAGGTGAAGATGAATGAAGATTTGAGAAAAGGCCATTAGATTTTGCAGTTAAAAAATTATTGGTAAGGGCAGTTTCATTTGAATATTAGTTGAAGGATGGGATCAGAAGCAAAGTGTTTGTGCTTTTTAGTATCACTAAGAATAAGTAGGAAATGCCATGCTGGATCAGATTCTTATTTGAATCAATCTATTACAATTCTTTGTGAAGTTTGTTGTTCCAATCTTGAATGATAACAGTATTAATAGCAACAATAGTTACAGCCATTTTTATTGTCAGAGTCATCTTAATGCCTTAACCTAATACTGTTTTATAATTTAGCCTTAAAAAACAACAACAAAACTAGCTCACAATGAACATAAAAAACTGGTCAACACCTCCTTAATATGATTTTCAATATTAGGCCTTCCCCCCATTCTTCTCTTTTGAAAGCTACTTTCTGTTCCCTTGAAGTTTCCTCATAGATCACATTCTTTAAGTCAGGAATCATGTTTTTTGTTGTTGTTATTGCTTTTCTTTCTACTTTCCCCTTCTCATTTGAGGTCTCTCCAGCCCAACCCTTATTGGTGATTTTGATTTACCTTCTATAGAGTGATCTGAATTTTGAATTTAAATTGTAAACCATCCCTGTCAAGACTTCGGAGTACTTTGTTTATGAAAATATTTAGAATCTTCTTGCCAGGGTGTCCTGACATCAGTTATCTGTTAACTTCATGCTTCTATAACTGCATTCCCAGATTATGATTACTTCATGTTTGATGTGGCAATGGTCTTAGTTTTGCAGATGAAGAAACTAGTGTTTCAAAAAAGAAGTTAAATGACTCGTAATATCATAAAGACAGAGATGATTCATAATGGGGATTTAAGTCCCTGGCTTTTCTCTGACAATTAAAAACCCCTGAAAGAAGACTGTAGATCAGTAGATTCTACCATCATCTTCTTTTCATATGGATATCCTCCTTCAATTGTGGCATGAATTCTTTCCCATCGAGGGGAAAAAAGCAATTAGTGTCAAAGACCAAATGAAGAAATCAGATATATAATATTATGGTAAGTCCTAGAGCAGCATGTCCCTCTTGACTGGGACATGATGTTTGGTCATAAGATTCTTTATTGGCCACAGGAATATATATTCTTTTTGAAACTGTCATTGTAAAAATGAAGCTGTCATTGTAAAACTTAAGTTTCTTACAGTAAGAGCTGCCCTTCATTGGGTGAAGCTTGCTAGATTTCCCATAAAAGCTGAAAATGTAAACTTTTCATGTGGAGAGATGTATGGCAAGGGACATGACATAAATTTTTTTTTAAAGAAAAAGAAAAGGTTTTGATAATGTATGTGTGTGAGATCTACTGTGTCACATTTTTTTCTGTTCATTGTACAAAAGTCTGGGTATTTTGGGAAGGACTTCCACTGTATTTTATAAAAATTGTAAGCATACATGTTATAAATCGCATTTGAAAGTGAATTTATGATTCTGCTCATACAAGTTGTTTTAATCAAGTCCTAATTTCCTATTGTGTTATATGTTATGCCAAATTTTTTTTTAAGTGACATAGTAAAAAAAAAAAAAAAACAACTCCTTCTTGAAACAAATAAGCAAATTCTCAACTGTCACTGAAAGAATTTTTATGTTATATGTTTTTATGTTTTAGGGGGGGGAGAAGCATTTTTATTTAGCATTTTAAAATATAATACTCACATGGATTTTTTCATAAATTCACATTAACTTCTGGTAAAGTTGGAAAATCAGCATCATTTTTTCAGATGACTAATAAAATGCCAAAACAAAGTCAAAAATACCCAACAATCACAAAAGGTTAGCCTTTTCTCCAACTATTCAAATGAGTTGTTTATTATGTTTTAAGGTAATACTATACATATTTGAAGAATAGCTGTTCTTAGAATTAAAAAAAACCCAACAACAAAGAACCCCTTGATTCTTTGATGACAGTAGAAACCAAATGACAGTTTTTTACATGGAGTACTTTGTGATTTCAAAGATCAGCCTATGTCAGTTTTGAGGAGCTTATCAAGAGGTTTTTAGGAAGTGAATTTTTTTAACTTCAGCTCCTCTCAAAAGAGTATTTGTTAATTTATAGAGGGGCTGTGATCTGCATCAGAGAAAGCATTACTCAGATGGACTAAATTAGAACCTCTAATCCCAACCAAGTAACTTTGAACAAAACACCATTTCCTTGAGTCTCATTTTTGTCTCCTGAAATGCAGAGTTTAGGCTCTGAGAGCCCCTTCCGGCTGAAAATCTGTATTTTTACATTCCTCGAAATATCATTTACATTGCACCTTATGGTTAAAACAACATAAAACAACTTTGTTTTAAACCTACTTTACAAATGGAAACAGATACCCAGAGAAGTTATGAAGATATGCACTCCTTAGAGACAGACGGGGTTTTATCTTCAGTGCTGAGTGTAGAACCTTGCATATAGTAGGTACTTAATTGATGCCATTGGAGTGAATTGAATTGGATTGGTAGTGTTCACTCAGCTATTAGATGTCAGAATTGGAATTCTAACCAATCCTTCAGATTCTAAGACCAGTGTTATCCATTCTGCAAGTGTTCATTCAATGTTTCAAGAAACTGTACTAATAGTTATAGTGAGTACTTAGAACTTTCTTACTTGATTTTTTCTAAACAATGTAGTTTGAGAAGTTAGACATGTCCACAGAAGTTAATGAATGATATAAGGCAGTACAGAGTCTGTGCTGAGTGTTAGAAATAGTGGTACATACTATGAGTACGAATCTCTTAATTATCTTCCTGGCTAGACTAAGATAACTAGTAAACGAGTGATATCAGACATGAAGTTTTCCATCTAGTCTTTCTCTTAATAAGAGATACAGTAAAACTCTGAAGAAAAACCTTTCAAAAACTTTGCTATACAAAGCCATCTTGCAGGTGTATTTTGCTTCATATACTGTGCTCCTGAAAAGATGGATGTAAATGATTGTTGTAAATTGAACCATGTTTTCCATATTTCTTTCTGAGATACTTTATCTTCAAGTGATATTCAGTCTGCAATTTGTAGCAGTAAGACTTGTGTGTTTTTGCCCCAAAGCCACTCTGTCATCTGTTAAATTATCTTTAAACAAATATGCAGTGCACTCCAGGAACCTAATACTTAAAGGAAACCTATAGCAAATCCTTTTGCAAAGCAAATAATACTTTTGTAATATAAAATATAACCACTTTTAACTTTTTAATAATCTTCCCTTCCTCTCTCCTCCTAAATATTCTCCCCTCTCCTTCATTAAGTTTTATTAAAATGGGGCTGAACCATAAGGTTGAAATATGGTTATGACTTTATCAAATAGCTTTCTAAGATTACTTAGAATTTGATTCTTATAAAAACGCAAACAAACCAAAAATTACTATCAAACATAATGAAACATAATAAAGAGACATTTGTTTTGTCCTCATCCCCTTAGAGGTCCAGTGAAATTAGATAAATTTTATTGGGAACGAGGAACTAGAATAATGGGAAAAATAGCTTTTATTAATCATATTTCTAAGTTCAGAGGAACTAGTTTTAAAAAAAGGGTGAGGGTGAAGGGGCTATAGATGATGCTATTTTAAAGAAAAACTTTTTTTTTTTTTTTTTTTTTTTTTTTTTTAAGGATCCCTAGTCTTTAAATATGAGACTATCAAGGTAGAGGATGCTCTTGTAATGCAGAGATTGGGCAACATGGCAGTGTCTCCATTTTACCTTATTCTATACCTACATAACACATATATACTTTCTGTGGTGCTTTCTCTCTAGTCCTTTAGAAGGAACTGGTTCTACCATTTCCTACCTTACTTATTTGGATTTCATTTTCCTCATTTGTAATAAAGGTCTTGGAACTAAATTATTTTGGAGGGCTCTTCTAACTTTAATACTTTTGATGTTTGGGGTTCACCAAATGATGAGATTTTGAGATTCAGGTACTAAATGTTGAGATGATGAGAGCAATTGGCACCAAATGTTGGGGTTTGGTCATGTGAAGAATTTACAATGGCCATTCTCTTTGGCAAAAGGTAAGTTTATTCAGAAGAAGAGGTTACAGACAAAATGACATCAGGAATGGTAAAAATGAAATAGATTTTGGAGAGCATATAGTTAACAAGGAAAGAGATTTTAACAGTTAATCATGGAAAAGACAAGTTCCCAAGTGGAACCCATAATTAACCAAGAGAAAGGGAACACTTCATGAAGTGGGTGTATACTGTTGACTGACATGCTTAGCACCCTAAAAGATAGTTAGCTATAAGAAGGAGGACATCATGAGGCATGGTGGGGAGCTGAGAGGAAAGACACCATGAGGGAGAAGCCATGGTAGGCTTCACCCAAAAGGGGTTGAGCAAAGATGGTGTGAGCCATGGGCAGATTTGTAGGGGAAATTTAACTCAAGGTTTGATATAACTTGGATTACTGAATGGATACAGCAAAGTGGGGCTACCCACGATCTCCACAGATGGTGAGACTATAAGAATTAACTGATCCTCATCAGTGTCCTTCCCTGCTTGCCTCAGGAGTAATCTTATCATTACTTCAGTCTTTACTCAGCCAATCCCATCTAATTACTCAGGACCTCATCACTTTGCTCCTTTATGGATATGTCAGTCTTCTAGGGGTTAACATCCGGACAACAGGAGTAGAACTTTTAATCTTACTTTCTATAGCTGAAGGTCTTTGAAGATATCCAAAAAAAGAAAAAAAAGAAAACATGCTATTTTAAGAGTAGATGTCTATCCAATTTATGGGATTTACCATGATCATACTAAGAAGCCTGGGTGAAGCCAAATAATGATTTTACCCCAAATCTACTTCTAAAAATCAGAAATTGGGCCTTGTTGAAGTTTTTCCTAACAATAATTACTTGGTTCATGTTATTTTATTTTCTGTTATATCACTTATCCATAGTAGCTTCTAGAAGACAAAAAATAAGTCAAGTCATTGAAAAGAAGTAGTAGTTAATCTCATGGAAAAAAATAGTCCTGTCATAAATTATATTTTATTCTAATCTTTGGTAGTTTTTAAATCTAATGTACAGAAAAATTAGTCATTTATCTAAGAAATAGTTAATTACCAGTATGCTTTGCAAACTAGGTTGAGAGGGGTTTCTTGGTTTTACCCAGAGAGTTATATTTCTAGAATTTGTGCTGCTTCATTATTAGTCATTTTGAAACCAGTTCTAGCAAAAAAGCCAACAATTGTGAAAGTACTGTTTACTTCACCTAACAAGTGTAAATGTTTTTGAGGTGAAAAATCTACACTGACTCAAAGACATCTAGGCTTTTTCATGACAAACTTAAGTAGAGAACTTTCATTCATTTACTCTATTGATCTTAAGCCTTAAAAAATGGGCAGAACTGGGGAGGTGTGAGAGAGAGAATGACTGATTTTGGAAGTCAGTTCCCAGAGAACTATTCCAAAAAATATTTTGAGCAAGGCAACATCTAACTTCCCAAGATGAATTTGAAGAAAAAACACTTGGAATGTATTTTGGACCCACCTGAGTTACTTTATGAATACTTTTGACATGTTTGTTTAAAACACATTCCAAAAAAAAAAAAATCTCATTTCTTGATAATCACACTAGGTCAGTTAAATATAACCATGAATTGGCAATGGGAACCAAATCGCAGCCTTAGGGCAGTGAAATTTTTGTTATCCTCTGGGAGTATATAATTTAAATAAGAGTTAGACTTAACAATGAAATGCCATGACACCAAATTTGGAGAGGTATGTGTTTATTGTTACATTAAATGTTTATTGACTCTGACTAGATATGAAAACCTGGAGTTTCTTTCTTTTTAAAAATTATTTGAGAAAAAAGAGCTAAGGAGCTAAGCTGAGTTAATAAATGTTGATTATTTGTTGATTAATGGGAAGATGTGGAAAAGAAGTGAGGTATAATTCTATCCATATGTAGAGGTAAATGTTTTTTTAAAAAATTCTAAGGTGTTATAATTTCATTTATATACTTTAAATCAAGAGAAATTGTAGTTTTGATTGAAGAGAAAAACAAACAAAAATTTAACCTTCTCCAACTGAGATTTCTTCTGATTAGGAATTTCAGGTCAGAAATAATTTTAGAATAACATTTTAATTTCATGTTCTGTTTGATTTAATAATTACTTTCTATTTGTTTTAGGTTTTTTCTTACATATTCAATAGAACTTTTAAAAGAAGTGCTTATGAATTCTGATTAATTCCTAAAGCTTTCCTCTTTTAACCAGTGTAAAATTTTTTGGAAATACTTTTTTTTTTTTTTTTTAATTTATAGAAAAAAGACAGAAAACTTTAATGTTTCTTTAGAAGAAAATCCAATTGCTTTGTTTACATTGCTTTGTATTAATCCTACTTAATATCTGCTAAAGTTCATAATTTGTATTGAGATTGGCCAACTTTTTGTTTTTCATTGGAATAGGTATAGGAGAATCATAGGTAAAGCAATAGAGACTTTCAGAGTATTTACTTTCTGTTTGGGAAACTGCTATATAGGTATATGTGTATATAATACAGAATAAATTCCACAAAAAATACAAGCTCATTAAATACAAAGTAGCGGAAAAAAAGCAATTGACAATTAGGGAGAGAAGGAAAATTAGTACTTGAATGAAGAGAATACCTCTATGAGGTATAAATGAGGAAGGAGAATATTCAGGACTGGAAGGACTGTAAGCTGTATCATTGCATAGAATTGAGAAATAGAGTGACTTGGATGAAGAACTGAGATAAGGTCTGATCAGCTGTATTATAGAGCATTAGAAGCCTGGGGTTGGGCATGGAGGGCAATAATGAATCTAAAAGGATGTGTTTAGCCCTGTTTGTGAAGGATTTTAAATAACAGAGAAATTGCAATTTTATTCTAAAGACTTTAGAGTACTACTGAAATTTATTGACATGGCCAGATTTGCCCTTAAGAAAAATCACTTTTTCAACACTAGCAAGACTGGACTGTTGTGGAAGAGACTTGAATCAAAGAGACCAATTAGGAGGCATTTGTAATGCGTAGGTAACAGTAAGGTTCTAGAGTAATTTGGTATTTATGCCAGTTGAAAAGAGGATAGATGTGAGATGTTAGGAAGGTAAACAGGGCAAGATTAAGCAACAGATTGAATATGTATACACATAGGGAAATAAAGTTTACAAACCTGTGAGACTAGACAATTGCCCTTGACAGAAATAGTGAAATTCTTTTAAGAATAGGTTTGGAGGGAGATAGAAAGATCGGTTTTATAGGGAAATATGAAGTTACTTTCCTTGTCAAATTAGAGATTGGTGGAAGACATTTTTTAAAATCCATATATATGTGTATGTATGTATAAATGTATATACATATGTATGTCTTCCCAAATAACTTATTAAAATGCTTCTCAGGTGTTTCTTTTTTATTAATTAATTAATTAATTGATTAAATTAATTTTTACAAAAATTTTATGCATAGGTAATTTCCAGCATTGACAATTGCAAACTCTTTGTTTTAATTTTTCCCCTCCTTCCCCCCACCCCTTCCCCAGATGGCAGGTTGACCAATACATGTTAAATATGTTAAAGTATAAGTTAAATACAATATATGTATACATGTCCAAATAGTTATTTTGCTGTACAAAAAGAATCGAACTTTGAAACAGTGTACAATTAGCCTGTGAAGGAAGTCAAAAATGTAGGCAGACAAAAATGGGAATTCTATGTAGTGGTTCATAGCCATCTCCCAGAGTTCTTTCACTGGGTGTAGCTGGTTCAGTTCATTACTGCTCTCTTGGAATTGATATGGTTCATCTCATTGTTGAAGAGGGCCACATCCATCAGAATTGATCATCATATATTATTGTTGTTGAAGTATATATTGATCTCCTGGTTCTGCTCATTTCACTCAGCATCAGTTCATGTAAGTCTTTCCAAGCTTCTCTGTATTCCTCCAGTTGGTCATTTCTTACAGAACAATAATATTCCATAACATTCATATACCATAAGTTTTTCAGCCATTCTCCAACTGATGAGCATCCACTCATTTTCCAGTTTCTGGCCACTACAAAGAGGGCTGCCACAAACATTCTTGCACATACAGGTCCCTTTCCCTTCTTTAAGATCTCTTTGATCATTGAAACTCACAGAGGTTGAATGACATGACCAGAGTCATAAAGTTAGTGTCAGAATCAAAATGTCAATCCAGTTAATCAGACTTAAACCTAATATTCTTTTCACAAATGTACCTTCTATACTCACATTCATGAACACTTCCACTTGATACATGTGAAGTCAAAGTAGATTCCACTCATGCACCTTCTACATAAAGTCTTTATTGGTCACTCTTTCTAGAAGATCTTTTTCTTATTTATTTATTCTGAACATAATTATTCATATATATACACACACATACATATGTATGTATTTATGTACAGGTTTTAGCCTATTCCCTGTGCCTAGAATAATGATATCTTATTATGTCTTTACTAACAAGTTATTGATGGATTGATTAGTTTTGTTCAGTAGGCTACTTGATGATTATGCCTTTAATTCTAATCTTCAGGGGTGGGAGTAGAATAGAGAGGAAAGATGACAATAAATAACACTAGGATACAGTTGGGACATGTTCTACTTTGTAACCACTAGTAGAATCTTCTAAATCCCTTGAAAACAGCTTGCCTTCTCATGGCAAAATTCTTGGACTAAGAAAGACTTAGCTAATACCAGAATAGAGAGCTCCTCCCCCTCCTCTACCTTTTTCTCTTCTTCCCCTTTTCCTCTTCTTTCTCCTCTCCCCTTCCTCTTCCTCCCCTTTCTCCTTCTCCTCCTCATTTCTTAGGATTTGGGAGCTATATTTTATTCTTCCCTATCTATTTATTATGTCAGTGCTTTCTGTTTTTTAAACTAGGACAGTTAACTCTTTTGTCTCATGTAGTTTTCATTTATGATTTTTTGAAATATAGTTCTGGAAAATCAGGTTTTGATAAAGCTCATTAGAATTTACTTGACTACTATGCCTTTAAACACAAATCCCTCTGGTTCTTACTGATAGGCCCTAGTTGAAGTCATTGTTTGGGTTTTGATGACTTAGAGTGAGCCTAAATAACAGTTGTTCTTTTCTGGCCAGAAATCCTGAGAGTCTTCCATTCCCAGATTGATTTTTTTTTTTTTTTTTTTTAGGAGACAAACTAGGCCATCTTTTGCCTCATTTCTTACCTTAAATCTCTGAATTACGTGTTACCTTAGATAACTTGAGATCTGGGAAAGACCTTAACTTAAAAAGGCCAGACTCTGAAGGAAAGAATGGGCTGATGATTTTGCACAGCTTTGCCTCACTTAAATCCAGTTCACCTACAAGCCAAGAAATCACTTTTCCTATGCCACTGTTCCTTTTTGAGAAGGACAAACAACAACAGTAGAGATAGACAGCTCCTTCAAATTCTCACAGTTCTGAGACCTTTAAAGTCTGACTGATGTCTTTCCTTCTTTATTTAAAATGGACTGTACAGAATCCTCCTGATTCCTGGGAGAAATCCTTACTTTCCTTTCAGCTTTAGTATACTCTGTCTTATTAACCTTTAAGGTCCTTAGCCTTTTTTTTTTTTTTGTTTGTTTTGTGTGCTGGTTTGGCTGTTTGAAGAAGCCTATTGACCTCCTCAGAATAAAGTTTTTAAGTATATAAAACATATAGGATTGCAAAGAAAACCAATTACATTGAGATATTGTTAAAATATTATTATATTATATATTATATTATATAGATGTAATATAGACCCCAGGTTAAAAAAATTCTTTTGACAATGTATTGGCTACATTCTGTCCAACCCTGGTTTCTGCCCTTTTCTCACATGATTGCTCTTTTGATAAGGAAAAGAACTCCTCTTCTTTCTTACTATCTCTGCCCTGGCCACCTGTCCTCTGTTTAGATATTTTGGTTTTTCTGCCCAATTTTCAGGGTTAAGAGCTTACCCAATTACCTGGTGTATATAGTCACTCTCAACCTCCATTCTTTGGTTTAAAATATAATAACCACAGCATCTGTCAGACTGATCTTCATTCTCTGTACATGATCCTCCAGGTCACTGCTAAGGTCCACTGAACCCAGAAACTAAATGAGCTTTAGGATATGGGTATCTGCTGAACCAACAGCAACCAGCTGTTCATGACCTTATCCTATATATTCATTGATTTACCATTTAATTTTCCAATGTTTTATATAACATAATAATAACTCATATATTTCATTTTGTTTATTCATCCTAGTAGCTGTCATTTATATAATACTTTAAAGTTTGTAAAGCATTTTACATATATATTATTATTTCAAACCCCACAATAACTCTTAGGGAGGCGCAATTCCAAAGGATTTAAAAGACTTGTCCATGCACTTATAGATAGTAAGTGTCAGAGGTGGGATCCAAACTCAAGTCTTCCTCTCATACATAATCTTATAGTTAATATTCTGAGATTGAACTGCCCTTCTTATCATTGCTGCTATTTCTCAGACATTAAGTGGTAGAATTTTTTTTTTTTTTATCTTTGTGACACTGTAGAATTTTATAATGTACTTCTAGGTAGAAATTTTTGTTTTATGCGAAGTCTTAAAAACAAACAAGCATAAGATTTTAAAATATATATAAGGACTGATTAGAAAAAGTATTAACATTATAATTTAATGCATATCTGTTAGATGTGATATCATACATTCCTTCTCAAACCATTTACTGCCACCCCAACTGCTATTTCTTTTTTAGCATCATCTTTAAGAAGTTAGAGTGCATTTCTTCCTGAATACCAAGCAGTTTCATGTTCTATCAAATGCTTTGTAAGTCCTTATAGTGAATTTCTTCAAGAGGCAATACATTAGGCAAAAAGCAGCAGTAGAGATACCTGTAGAGATCAGCATACGTGCCCTCCAGCAAAAGACAATAATTAGTTGCTCTTATTCCCTGGCAAACTGTCCCAATTGTTGAGTTATATGAAACACAAAGATCACTGTAATGCTGTCTTGAGCCCCACACAGTTGGAGTTGTTTATGCCCATTCAATTTTTAATGTACCCATAAGATGTTTTGATAGGGTCACTAAGCCCAGTGAGATTTGCATGCTTGATCAAACCTCTGACAACTTAAATATAGAGATAAACATGAACCTATTGAATACTTTGAGTATTAACTTTTAGGCCAATGTTAGTGGAAAATATTAATGTAAGACTTAAAGAATTTTCAAGATTCTTTAGTTATGGTAGACTACTTTGGTACTTAAAACATGTATGACCTCAGGCTATCTAAGCAAATAATATAGATACCTTATTTCGCATAGATAGTTGAAATTTCTGTACTGAATATTTACAAGATGATTTTATATTTGATATGTTGGAATTATTAGCATATTCAAAATGAGGTGATAGATCATTACACCTTAATAAGATAAAACATAGTTAAATATGGAATTCAGCTTAAGGTAGATCTTCCTTGGAATTCATTCCAACAGAACTCATTATTCAAAATGCCAAAAAGGATTTTATTTTTATAATGTTTTATTTGTAACATAATATATGGTAGGAATCCCTGAGAATAGCATATCAGATTCTAGAGCATTTAAAGAAGATATTGATAATCTCATGTAAGAAACAATGCCATTTTTGTAATTCTGTTTATAATAACTTAATATTCCAAGAAAATGAACAGGTTAAATATACATTTCCTCTAAGAAGAACATATGTAATATCTTAATCATCCAAGTATGTCATGATTGGTATAGATATTTCATAAAGTATTTCTCCGAGGTAATCTATCCATCACTGAAGGGAGTGTCAGATTGTAGTAGAACTGAAGATGTGTTACTCTAGTTGGGCCATTGCTGACTGAGTCAGAATGTGTAGATGCTAATTAAAAGAGTTAACCAGCATGCCTCAGTTTTTTCTGATTCATCTAATATGTAGGCAGTGTCTTTCATTTGAGTTTTAAGTATAATTATTTATTATTTCTTCAGTGAACAATGGAATGAATGATGTGATGTTACTAAGCTTACAAGATTACATCTAGATTTTATACTTCATTGGAGTCTTTAGCCATATCTAAACTCCAACACAGAAGGAAATGTGGATGTTACATTTAAAAAAGGAGGAATTACTTAGAACAGGCTGATGATTATGTGATGCTGGTACAGCTGAAGTACTGTAATATGGGGGATTTTTTTTATTAGCTTATACTTCATTAACTTTCAACAGCTTCACAAAAGTCATTCCTGAGAATGGATCTGTCTATACTGGCCATCAAGTTCCATATATAATGATATCATGGTAATGTTGCATGCAGTGAGAAGGGAGTTTGTTTTTTGTAAAAAAAATAAAATAAAATAAAATAAAATAGAGTGATAGGAACATTGATGGCCTGAAGAACCATATTAGGGTGGTGGGTCATGTTTTTAAATTTTTATTATTAAAATTTTTACTTATTCTCACCCAAGTTTTTTAGTCCATTCTTACTTTTCCTTCCTGGATTAAGTTAACCAAGGGTACATGCTTTTTGACCTAAAGGGAAGACACAACATGCTGTGATGGAAAGAGATGGGAATCTGAATTCTGATTCCCATTTGTTCCAGGAAAGCAAAAGTACTTGTGTAATTTTTGGCTAATCAAAACTCTAGCCTTCAGTTTCCTTATTAATAAAATAAGGAAGGGGATTGGAGGAGAAGATTATACCCTGTATTTGTATCTCACATCTGTTCTGTCCTTAGCTTTTTTGGATAGATGAGCTGTTAAGGATTAATTTCTTTCTGTTTTCCTAATTATTTCTACTGTTCAAATAACAAGTTCTTATATTTATTCTTTTCTAATTTGGGATTCCCCAGCATTCTGTGTTTTATCAAGCTTAGATTTCATTTACTCTATTTTGAAGTATTCAGAGAAATGTGTAAGGGAGGGATATGTGTATGTCTATGTGTCGTGTTTTAGTACTCATCTCAATGATCATTTCTGTTGATTTATCTGCTTGTGTTCTAGGTTTTTAATTGAATTTTCTTTATCTTACTACCTTTGGTAGTTTTAGTATTTCAGGTATATGCTACTCCAAAAGTCAGTGAAGTTTAACACTTCAGTGGAAAAAAAGCTTAAAATTATTAACTTGAGATTACGTGTGTGTGTATGTACATACACACACACAAGTAATGTATAAGTATATAGATATATATGTAAGTATTTTATATATATCACACATATACACACATTTCATATAGCTGTATTTATATTTATATGTCTGTGTTTGTATATATGCACATCATCCCCTGTCCTTCATCGTCTGATAAATTCTCATGTTTGTTGGGGAATATACTTTGGGAGCTAGAATGCACAGGTGCCTCAACCCTTTCCCACAGTAAGGAATTTACTTTTCACTCGCCTAGATCTGTTCTGAATAACTTTTGGGAACAAGATAACTCCAGCTGAATTTCAATTTCTTTTCCAGAGTAGTCACATACTCATCCCCTTATCTCTAACCTAGTTTCTACTCCAAGCAAAAGGAAGAGTGATTTCTTTTCCTACCCTCCTAATTTCCCTTCATAGTATTCTTCCACATGCTGGTCAGAGCTTGTTACATTGTGGAAAGGAGAGAGTAGGTATAAATGACTCCTTTTTAGTTCCCCAAATAAGCCTATGGGCCGGTTTGTGCTGTCTGCTGAAATGTGGAAGGAGTGGGGGGCATTGCTGTGTGAGCATTGTAAAACTTAAGGTTCTCCAGTGTTGATGGTTAAAATTATCTTGCTTGCTTCTTGATTTCTTGTCTTGTGGATTTAACTGTAATTGTTCTACCTTTAGTACATAATTCATCTTTTAAAAGGGTGTTTTGAAAGTTAGTGGAGAGTAGAGAAAATTGTTTATACTGCCCATCTCACTGGTCACTTGATCCAAATGTCTCCTACCTCCATAATCTAAAAGCTTACTTTCCTTCAACACAGTATTGACATTCACAAGAAAACAATGAAAATATATTTTGTTTTGTTTCATCTAAATACCAAGCTATATAAAAACCAAGAAGCTTTTATTGATCATCTGTCATCTACTCAACGTGTTTAGTGGTTGGTTTGTTGGTGAAAAGACAAGAGGGTGTTACAGACATAAAAACCCTTCTCCTCATGGAGCTCATGATTTACCTGGGAATATATTTGAGTATTTGTATATGTGTGTATGTATGTGTATGACTAGTAAAGGTAAAACAGTACATAAATAGTAAAGTGATTAATGGGGCAGCTAGCTGGCTTGGTGGTTGGAGTGCCAAGCCTAAAGTCAGGAAGGCTCTTCTTTTTGAGTTCAAATCTGGCCTTAGGCACTTTCCAGCTTTGTCACCCTGGGCAAGTATTAACCCTGTTTACCTCATTTCCTTGTCTGTCAAAAGAAATGGCAAACCTTCAGTGTCTTTGTCAAGAAAACCCCCAAAATAGAGGTCATGAAGATTCAGACATGGTTGAAACTACTGAACAACAAGAACAACAATAGACATTTATATGGTGTTTTAAGATTTGCAAAGCACTTTATATTTTAAAATAACATATCAGATGGAAACGACCTGAAAAATTATTTAATTACTAATATAACATTCTACCTTTATATGATACTATATTATTTTAAAATGGCTCTGGTATATGTTATTGCATTTGATTCTTTTTAAAAGTTTTGTCAGGTGGACAGGATAGATAATATCCCTATTTAGAGATGAGGAAACAGACTAGGAGACATTAACTGAGTAATAGTATATGGAACTCATATTAGAACCTTAGTTCTTTTTACTTCTGGCACTATGCTTGTTCTATTATATCATATGTTCTTCTTCAGTAGAATATTAACTCTTTGAGGGCAAAGACTATCTTATCTCACTTTTGTTTTTGTCTCCTCAGTGCCTAGCACATTGTAGAAATTTAGTTCATGTAGATTGAATAATTGTTTGCACAGTTGCATGCAAAATAAAAATATTCCTGCAGACTAATACTAGGTTTCAGAAATGTAGTTAATGAAAAATACTTTGGCGTTAAGACAAAAAAATACCACTTAACTGTTATGCCACAGTCTCCTTGAATTGTCCTATCTCAGTTATTCTGCCCCAATCCCCAGGTTGTAATACCACCCTTCCCTCTTAATCATCTGGATGTTTGATAAGGAGAAAGATCTTCTATCTTAGACATCTTGACCCCAGACCCTCCATACTTATCAGAATGTCTGATGCTTCCCCTACCCTGTCAGAACCATTCTCTCTCTCAGTGCTCTGACTCCGCCCCTGCCTCTGTCTACCTCCTGGTAGCTTGGAGCCACTTGTGTATATACTTCATGGGAAACACACATTAGCTGCTGGATGCTTTGGCCATGAGCCCTGGGGACATCGTGCCCCCAGCACAATCTCTCCCTTTCAAATAAAATATTATAACTCTCTAATCTCTATCTTGCCTCAGTTTCTCCAGCATTGCATAACAGTTACTTAAAGGAACAAAAAAGCAAAAATAATTATTTTGCAAAAGTGAGAATTTTGCATTCAGTGAGAATGCAGTTTGAGGACATATGTATGCAATTGTAGCTACTTTTAAAACAATTCAAAATACCAATTAGTTTAGATTCTTTTTAAAATAATATATCTCCTCAAAAAGATTGGGGATCTTTTGAATTAGGAAAATAATGAATACAGGTTTGGGACTTATTTGTCCATGCTGTGGTGGTTTTTGTTTTTTTAAATTTGTGTCTGTGATTTTATTGGTGTAAGGAATTGCCTGGTAAGGAAATTCCCCTCCTTTAATGCAAATCTGCAACTGTTCTTCAACTAATAGACTTTAGAGAATGGTTTTGGAATAATGAGAGGTTAAATTACTATTTTGAATCACAGGTGAGTATTAACTTTTTGAGTAGGAATATAGTCATAAAGAATTATTTTTCAGTATAAATATTTTTTTAAATTATCATTTTCAAATAGATGCATTGTAGTGAAGTGGAAAGAATAAAGAATTTAGAGGCAAAGGACGTGGGTTCTAAAAACAAGCTTGGCATCTTGAGCATAATAATTAAAAAATAGTCTTGCACTGAAAAATAATCATCAATTATTTGCCTGTGTCAGTGGATTGTAACCTTATTGATGTAGATATTTTCTCCAGTAGTGCAGATCATTAACCATTTACAAAGTTGTTTACAATGAGTCACGTGCTTTGATAAAATCCTGGAAATAAAAAAGCAAAATAAAATAGTTCCTGTTCTCCAGAAGCTTAGATTCTGTCAGGAGAGACAACATATGTGTAAATAAATAAATAAATAGAAAACACATAGATAATACAAACAAGATTCAGTTTGAGTGAAGTATACACTAATAGTTGAGGGCAGATGTAGTTGTATCAGTCAGGAAAGACTTCATATAGGGTAATATTGAAATCTTGTTCTGAAAGAGATAAGGGCTTCTAATAGACAAAGACAAAGTGGATTGTTGTATTCCAGGAATGGAGAGACTTCTCATTCTCTCAGATTCTTGTCCATTTACTTTTTTTATGTACCTTTATGTGCAAAGGCTCTCTTTTGATGTTCTACCTAGTATATCAGATGCCTTCCTCTAGGACTTTTAACTTTTTGTGGGAATTAATGCATTATTTATACCCTTTTTTTTTTTTTTCTCCATGTCTCACCTCCTTTCCCTACTATACCTTTCTTGGATGCTAAACTATACTTCTTAGACTTTTTTTTAGTACTAATTTTTAGTAATATACTAGAATCTGCTTATGCCTACCATTCATTACTCTTTGAATTGATAGCATTTTTACCATATAAAAACCCTGAAATTATTTGGAAGAATTGTTTTACTTTTTTCTACAAAGTAATTGAGCTCCTGCTGCATGAAAATGTAAACCATTTATAGTTTAAAAAAAAAAACACAAAAAAACAGAAAGTAGAGAGGTTTAGAATTCCAAACAAACATGGAAGTTGAAATTGAAAATATGGGAGAGGAAGTTTTGTGTTTTTTACAAAATTTGAAACACCTAAGAATATATTGAAACATAGTATACTGATTTTACATACAGAATTTTAAAAATTCAATAAATGTATTTGATACAGATTCATGGAATATGTACCAGCTGCCGGCTTCCTCTGTGCTTTAGATGAGAGCCTTGGCCACTAACAAACAAATGACAATGTTTTGGGTTTCACACATTCTACCACCTTTTACTGTATTTGGATCAAACTTAAGTATTGGTAAAACACTCTAGCAATACTGAGCAGTAATGCAAAAACAACAGGCAGAAGCAAACAAAATCCATCCATTCAAATGAAAAGAACTTCCCAAACCTAGCAACTTTTGAGAGCTGTCCAAATCTAGTTTTAGTTCACATTTGTTAGACAGAGAACCCTTGTTAGCTACAACTCTAATTTTTTTTTTTAATCTGTGCCTATGGCATCTCCCTATTACCTCTATCTCAAGAACATTGTGTCCAGATTAAGTATTATTAAAAAAAAAAAAAAATCACAACCCCTCCCCTCAAGCCCCAACAAAATCTAAGAGATACATGCATGTGTGAAGGGGGGATGCCAAGGAGATATCCTTTGAAAAAAGAAATGTCTTACTAACTTTTCCTTTTTTTCATGCCCAACCTGCCTCATGACAATGATAAAAACAGATGGCATTTCTTTCCCTTCCTTCCTTTGCCATTCTTCCTACAGCTCCATAGCATTTTCCACCTTGCTCTCAGACAGACCTTCACTTTCCTTTTCTACCAAAGTTTTCACAGAGGTCTTATCACTGAGAACAGGTGAAATCTTCTCCCTGCTTTCTACGTCACCCAAATAACTTTTCTTCTTCCTATTATACTATTGATGTTATTTATGATATGGGGTTTAGCACCAAATGATGGCAGGCACCAAAAGTTGGGGTTCGGTCATGTGCAGAATTCACAATGGCCATTCATTCTCTTTGGCAAAAAGTAGATTTATTTAGGGGAATAGGTTACAGACAAAATAAAGTGATTCAATAGACATTGGGGAATGGTAAATATGAAACATTTAAATGGTAAATTTAAAATGGTAAATATGAAAGAGTGGGATAGTATATGAAAGAAAAGTTTCTTAGCAGAACTAACAATTACCCAGTAGAAAGAGAGCACCCTATGAGGTTGAGGCAAGTTCTTATCTGTCAGGCTAAATCCTGAAAAGGGATTCATCACTCTGAAAGTTAGTTAGCTAGAAGGAGGAGAAATATGGTTGGGAAGCCGAGTGGAGTTAGGAGAGAGACCACCTGGCATGGGGATAGTAGAATGGGAAAGACAACATGAGGTGGAGCATCATGGCTGACTGACCCAAAGGAGAGTAGCAGTAAAGCCATGGACCATCAGTTGATTTAATGGGAAAATCTAGCCTCAGGGTCTTTACATAACTTGGATTTCTGACTGGGTTACCTTTAAAGGGTGGGACCAGGGAACTAAAATGATCTCCATTGTCAAAGTCTTCTTAGTGCTTGCCTAAAGGATTAATCTTTATTAATTCCTCTGCTAACCTAAAGTTGAATACCTCACTATTCTTAGTCTTTTGTAAGCTTCACTTTCCCTGCACATTTGTAATCTAAGGAGGCTGATTTTTCTCTTGGATGTAAGAGAAAAGATATTTTTAAACTTGACTTTTTAGGATAGAAGAGCTTATTCCCCATAAATTAGCCACTCTCCTTTATTCTCTTCCTCTCCTTTTGTATCACTCTTAGGAAAGTCCTTTACTCCTTTACAAAACATGGTCACCTTTCATGTAAAGGTCTGCTTGGCTGCAACTGTATCTTCTCTGTCATCTTTCTGTAGGTAGGACAGTTACCAGGAACAGAGTGCCACTGTTTTGGAGGAAGATTTCCTAGGGATCTCATTCTACCCAAATTCCTTCCATCTTTATGTTTTTCAAGCCTTTGGGTCCAGGGTAAGGAATGGTGTATGGAAGGGAGAGTTTATGTAGATGAGAACCCTGACTCTATTAACTAGAATTCTTAACTTTAATTGTGAGTTGTATGTGTTCTATATGGGATAAGAATATATATATATATTCTTTTTTTTTTTTTTCCTGAGGCAATTGGGTTAAGTGACTTGCCCAGGGTCATACAACTAGGACGGGTTAAGTGCCAGAAAGTAAATTTGAACTCAGGTCTTCCTGACTTCAGGGCTGGTGCTCTATCTACTGCGCCACTTAGCTGCCCCTGGAATAATATTTTTAAGTGCATAAAATAAAGAAATAGGATTATAGAGGAAACAAATTATATTGAAATGCTGTTATCAAAATATTTAAAAAATTCACAGGCTTCCCTCTCCCAAATCCTCAGCTAAGGATCCTTGTTTTAAGGCCTCTTCTAGTATTTAGCATTAAAGAAATAGAACATTATTTTCTTTCTAATGAAAGACTTTAGAGTTCATCAGCAATTCTTAATCTTTTCTTGTGTTACAAGTCCCTTGTAGATAAATTATTGATATGTGGTACAGAAATGGTGAAGGGTCACCATTTAATTAAAAAAGCTGGAGAGATCTCTAGAGCAAAGCAAAGTTTATTGTACATTCTCGGGCGTCCCACTCTTCCAGCAGACAACTGAAGGAGGAAGCGCCTCCTGTGGGCAGGACAGCACCTTTAATCTCTAATGCAAACACCCCCTCCCACCACTGACCCTCATCCTCATTGGCTGAGAGTCTTACATTCTAAACACGAGATCTGCCCACGAAATTCAACTTGGCCAATAAGTACAGAGTTGCCCATATTTGACTGAAATAGGGAAGAAATGATGTCATGGGAAGGTAGCAGGAAGGGGACCCGATTATGCCCTTGACTCAATCCTCAAAGTCCTTCAGGCCTACTCAAACTCTAAAGTAGATGAAGCCTTGCTCGATTTTCACAACTGTCTTGAAAGATCTCACCTCATCTCCTATGGTCCTCTTCTAGGATAATCCTACAAACTAATTATACTGACTATATAAATATAGATAATTATATGTGACTATAACTATATATATAAAGTATTACATGTACATATGCAATATATCCTATATATGTGTATATTTAATCATTTATATATCTATCTGTTTATTTCATGTGCCTAAATTAAGAAACCCTCCTCTAAAGGATTGGATGTAAGGTTGCAGGTCTTGATCTTGCAAGTCTTAGGGATAGGCTTTTCTTTCTCTTAAAGCAACACTAGCAGTCATAGTGAGGATCTTATAATAGTGAGTCTTTATTAATGATCTGATCTAAGTCTTTCCCTCATTTTGTAGTTGAGGAAACTGAAGCACCTAGATTATGATGGCTTCTTCAAGGTAATACAGGTACTATAAAATAGTCATCAGGAAGCTCCTCCTGCATTGTATGTGTTCATAGTCAGACTGGTGGAATGCTATTACTACTGCTTCTGCTGCTGCTGAAGAAACCAATAAAATTTAAGCTATGTCTATGATTATAAGCTGCGTGGAAGTTTTTTATAAGTCATATTTGGGTGCATGAGTCAAGGAGTGTCCTGTTTATAGTTTATTGAGACCAACTTAGTATTTCTTTTGTTCTGTTGCATTGTTGTCTATTCAACAAAGGAGCCTACCATAATGGATAAAGAACTAATCTTTAAGGGATTAAGACTCAGGCTGAAGTTCCACATGTAAATTGTGTGATCCTGGGAAAGTCTCACTAGTCTACTCTCTAAGAATCTAAGTTGTAGACTAAGCCGAATTGGTAGAGGGAGTTTTATACCTGAAAGTTTCTTATATCAATTAAATCACACCTCTAGTCTCTATTCTTTATTCAACAAGGAAGTATTTAGCTAAAAAGATCAAAATTAGGGGGGCAGCTAGGGGGGCAGCTAGATAGCGCAGTGGATAGAGCACCAGCCCTGAATTCAGGAGGACTCGAGTTCAAAATCTGGTCTCAGACACTTAACACTTCCTAGCTGTGTCACCATGGGCAAGTCACTTAATCCCAACCTCAGGGGGGGAAAAATAAAAAATAAAAAGATCAAAATTAGCCAATATGATTAGCAGGAAAGAAAAATTAGCATATTATTTGAAAATTAAATTAAATACTATTTTTCAAATGATACCAGTAAGTGGATATGTCTACTCAGCTTAGTTTCCTGTGGTGAATTGAAAGATGTATAACTTTTGAAACATCATATTCCTTATTAATGGACATTAATGACTTGAATAGAATTGGTTGTCAGCCAGATAATCTTATTTGAAAGGCAGAGTGAGTGTAGTAAAAGGGGAAATGGACTGGAAGTTTCCGGACCTGATTCTCATTTTGTTGCTTGGCTTCATTCTTTGACCTTGGACAAATCACAAGGACTTTAAGCCTGTTTTTCATCTGAAAAATGGGGGCAATAGTATTTATATTTCCTGTTTATCAGCATTATGGTAATGTCAACTAAGAGTAAGATGGTGCATATAAAGCACTTTATAAATACATGGTATTCTGATGATTCCATAAAAGAAATGAAAACTTCAAACGTAGAACACAAAAGGCCAGTTAATGAAAGATACTCTATTATTATTCCCAATGTTGACATATAATACCATGTTTTAATATCTAATTAAATCTAATTAATTGGAAAATCAGACACTGTTCTTACCTATCCAGTCAAGACAAACATCAGGAGAATATTTTCATATCAAATAAGTTTTTAGGATAAACTATGCTCTCTTTCACAAGAATCACCATTAACCCCCCCTCTGACTATTCTACCTTTATTGCTGTTTTCTCATGTCTTAAGCTGCATATAATAGTGAAGGGCTGACTGTTAATTAGATAATATTTGTTACCCATGAATTTTCAGAAATATTTGAGCCTACTGAAAAATTTTGCCTGCAAGAAATTCACTTTTATGGATTTACATATTTTTATAAATCTTTTAGGAGAATCAAGCATTGATGCTGCTTTTCTCCATGCGGTATTTTAAAATAATTCCTTTTAATGATTTCACCTTGCTTCTGTTTGTATGTCTTTCATTTCTAATTCACTCTTGAATGCTGTGTCTTTTGCCATTATCAACATGCAGTACTTATTTTAAGCTGTTATTCCTCTGGGTCAACTATTTGAAAATGTAATTTTATATTTGCTGAAAGCTTAAAAAATAAAGCAAAAGAGAGGCTCTAAATAATTGTTTAAATCCTCAGCAATATATGTAGTGCTAAATATGAGTTAATTCTTTTCACAGTTGCTTGCTATTGGAGACCCTGAATATTTGTTTTAGCACGCTCGGTTATTGGTTAAAAGAGACAATGATAGCTTTACAGCCAAGAATATAATAGTAAAAATGTAGTAAATGAATTGTGATCAGCAGACAATTTCTTCTGATGTAATGTGATTTAATTTGGTAAATATATATGTGTGTATGTATTGTAGTGTTATATGAAATCATTTATCCAATAAGAATAAAATGACACATATTTTCATTAACCCTTCAGCAGAGAAATTGTAGATTTTTATGTAAATGAGCCAGGTCATCATTGCCTATTACACAATTCTGATATAAAACAGACAACTAATTCTTTTCTGTCCTGCAGAGTCCTATTAAACTTTTAAGATACTTTTAGTAATAATTTTGTAATTCATCTACCTTGATTACCTTAAGAATTTGAACAACTCTCATTTTACTAGGTGACCAGATGTACCATTTTATAGATGTAGAGATTTAATATAATTTATCCTCTTGGTTATTCTTGGTTTTTTTTTTTTTTTTTTTTTTTTAAAGGAAACCCAAATGAATTTTTCAGTTCTATTAAGAGGTTAGCAACTGCTATATACTACCATTCTCTGTGATAGTTGATTTGTTCCTTTACTATGCAAATTTTAGGTATACAAAGATCCTTTGCTTTTATTTAAGAAATGTGCCTGGAGGCTAGATTGGTAGGCTTTAGGGAGATATCTGGTTTGGTGTGAAATAAATAGTTGTTAAAGCATCACATGAATTGTGTCTTAGAAGATGAAAAGTAGAGCTGTGAGAGCCTGGGAAAAGCCAACTGTACCTGTCAGGCAGGCTCATCTCTTTGTTTCATTTTGCTAAAAATATGGCAGAATTTAAAATGATGACAATGAATAATGGCATCATAAAGTAATTCATGAAAATAAGTCATTTCTTGCAAAAGCTTTATGAAAAGTTAAAGTGTACTGATGCTGCTTGATATGACTCGAGAATTGAGACTGGGAAGAATGCAGTGTAGTTTATGGCAGTTTGGGGATAACTATTGATATATTAAGGTTTATAAGTGTTAATGAAGATAATCTAATTAGATTGGTGTCTGTGATGGGAATATCTTGTAGTAAGGGAGTTTTGTGCCTATTTTAAATTACTGCCTGTTTTTGTTTCTGTGACTTCTTGCCATTCATTTTTTTTTTTTTTTTAAGTTTTTGCATTAAGAATTAGAAATGTTGTGAAACAATGGAAAGAGAGTGGGAGAATCTAATTTCCAGTTCTAGGTCTAATCACTTACACTCCCTGAGATCTTGAACAAATCCTATAACCTCATAGTTTCTTCATTTATTAAATAAGGGGTTTATTAACTTCTCTCTCCCATAATTATATCCCAATTAATTCCCTTTGGAGTTCCACATATTTACTTTATGCGTTTAAAAATATTACTTTTGAGAAGTCCATACGTTTCACTATAATGCCAAAAAGTCTTTGACATAGAGAATTTTAAGAATCCTTAGATTAGATTATTTGAGGCCCCTTTCAGCTCTATAATTATGATGCTATGATTCTTTTCCTATAGTGGAGCACATGTATATGTTGCTAACTTGAAGAATTATGTGGTTCAGTGGCTATTTGTAATTCCTCCCCCTTTTCCTCCTTTTGTACAAGCATCTAATTCTCAGTATATTCTTAAATATACCAAAGTATTTTTGAGCCTTAAAACATGGGATAAAGGTTGGGTTTTTGAATAATCTTTTGTGATTTAGGTTAGAGTGATGTTAAAATCATTGGTCTGTATTAATTTCTCTTTTGCCTCACCATTTGGTTAAGAATAATTCAATCCCCTTGTGTCCATACACTTCTACTTCTAGTTTTCCAATGTTGGGAGAAATTGCCAGTTTACAAAGTTATAATATTTGAAGATTTTACCACTTACAGTTCACAGGCTAAAAAGAGAATGATAAATTCTAGCTTATATGTATTTTACATATATATATATATATATCTAGATATTTGTGTGTGTACATATACACATATTAATGTATCCATATGTCCATTCATTCGTTATTTTTAAAAAATTAATTCTTATAAATTATACTACCATTATCAATATAGTAGAAATCTGTATCATAAAATAAATTTAATGAGCAATATGAAGTATAGAGTGTAAGATCAAACATCATTCTATTTTTCATATATGCTAATCAAATTTTGAACCTTCATATTAGCACATATTTACTTTATAATTACCTAATATGTACCATATACTATATATATATATATATATATATATATATATATATATATATATATATATATATATATATAGTTAAATGAATCAATGATATCAATAATATGGGTTCTTCAGTAATAAATATTTAGACCTCATCCACAATTCATATCATTTTATGTTTGTCTATACTTTCCTGTAAATCTTCCATAGGAAGGTTTGTCCTATGCATTGCGATGGAGAGAGTCCTGGGTCTGAGGTCAGAAAAATCTGAATTCATATCTGGCTTCAGATCTTTTATTAGCTTGTGACCTGAGACAAGTCACTTTAGCTCTGATTGCCTCAGTTTTCTCAAATGTAAAATGGGACTAATAGGAGGACTAGCCTTGTAAGGTTATTGTGATGATAAATGAGTTAATATTTGTAAAAGATATTAATTAATATAGTGCTTGACACATAATAGATGCTTAATAAAGGCTTATTTCCTTCCCTCTTTCCTATGTACTGGTATCTTTTTCTATGTCTATTGTCATTACATGGTTACTAATGGACTAATGATCCTTTCTTTTTAAATTTTTAAAACTACATGACTCACTTCCTTTTTTTTTTTTTTTTTTTTTTTTTTTTACTATATATATATGTATGTATGTGTATACACACACACACACACACACACACATATATATATATATATATATATATATATACATACACATACACACATATATTTCATTCATATTGTATACCTTTCTATTGTCCTTTGGTTGACTTTCAAGCTTATTTTTTCAAATAGTATACTTGACTTAGAGACATACAGCACCACCAGAAGAATGTCATTGTTAAAATATGAGCCTGTGTTTCTGAGAGAAACTTGGGGTTTCTGCAGTTCTTCAGAAGTAAACTAACCGATTATTTCTTCTGGTCCAGCTAATTGTCTGTATGCAGTACCCTTCTAAGATATATAGACACAGATACACATCCATGTACATACACCTAAATAGCATAGCTTGGACTATGGATATTCTTTTCTTTTTTAAAAATTTGTTTAAATGGAACCTATTTTATTAGCTCCAAATACTTCTCTTTTTTAAAATAATAATTTAATAATAAAATTTTTATTTTCAAAATACATGCAAAGATAGTTTTCAGCATTTACCCTTGCAAAACTTTGTGCACAAGTATTCTTTTATTTATTTATTTTTTTCATGGAAGTAATTAAGTTAAACTTTTTTGAGTGATTCTAAATCTTATCTAGGATTCCTACAAGGTTTAGCTCTTTATGCAATTAGCCATTATGTCATCTGTGAACAAGAGCATTTGGAGTATTTTAAGGTAAAGTGTCGAGAATTTCTCTTCCATTTTTACTCTATGTTGAGCATTCTCCATGATGTTGACAAACACATTTTCTTGTTTTATGCTTTATTTGATTCTATCATCAATTATCTCTGGTACATTTTTTAAGGAAACTTGTGTGATTTTTGAAGAATGGGAGATACCTTGTTGATGCTTTTATGGCAGTGTTTTGATCTATTTAATTAGTCACTTGGTATTTACTAAGCATTTACTATGTTCCAGAGACTTCGGTAAGTAAGCAGTATGTTTAGCAATATAAGAAATGGTCTTTACTCTCAAGCAGCTCATAATCTAATATAGCAACACATAGTCAAATGGACCTATCCTTTTGCTTTGTAGCCAGATGCTACTAAGCACAATGAGATTTTGTTTTCCCAAAACCTTTTAGTCACTTACATGATGTGGTAATTTGTAATGTATAAGTCTGTTTATTCCTTCTTCATATTTTCAACAAGGAAACTCATGATGGAGGTTTAGGTTTGGGAAGTAGTCACATTGGTTTGTAGCTGTTGCTATTCTCTTATTCACTCCTTTTTTTTTTTTTTTTTTTTTTTGGTGTTAGCTCCACTGTAACTGATGGAAGAATTTGTTATTAAACTCTTTAGAGATCATTTCCATTATCATCTCTGTTGTCCATCCATTTTCTATCTTAAATTCTTTCAGGACGATTTTCTCTCCCCTGCTTTTGGCTATTTTATGATATAATATTGATCATAATCTTCAAAATTTCTCCTTTACAAAATTTTACAAATAAGTTACTATTCTTAGCACTTGTTTTTTTGACTCTCAGCTTTATTCTTGGTAATAAGATCAAGCTTGCTAATAACACTTACTTGCTTTTGTTGTTCTTGTGGTAATTATTCAATAAAGCAAGCAATCACTTAATTGATTAGAAATTTATTAAAATTCCTTAGGATATGATGATAATTTGTATTGATATCTATTCTTTTATCCATTTTTCTATTTTCAGGTATTTATAGCTTACTTAAATAGGTCAGATTGGAATTGGTTCCAATTTATATCACATCCTATCATTTTAATTCTCTTTTCTTATTATAGATTTTTATATTTTCTGTCAGTGGTTTTAATTATATAGAGATAGCTAGTTGATACCCACATGAATAAGTTATTTCCTTTCTGTTGAAATATAATCAATGATAATTTTTTGTGATTTTGCAGAATCACCTAATTTCAGAGTTGGAAGTGATCAGCAGCCATCATCTAGTCCAATCCAACCTGAAGACTCATCACTGTAATATATGATTGGTCATTATTCATCTTCTGTCCTTCAAAGAAGGAGGCATACCATCCATCTCTCAAGGTAGTGCATCTTACTTTTTGGACAGTTCTGATTATTAAGACATTTTCTTCTCATCAAATCTAAATTTGTCTTTCTGCAGCTTCCATGTTCTACTCTTTTCATTTAACTAGATTTGCATTATGTAAAATATAGTCACTTACAGAATTTGTTCAGTTTTTTAAAAAATGCTTGGTCTACTTCAGTCCTCTATATGTTTGGAAGTTATTTTTGTTTATTTGAAATAAAGTTTTAAATAATTTTTTTTTTTCCAAAAATGACCTTCCCTCTCCCCAGGAAGACCAGGATAAACACAGATTAATGAAAGGAGTTTCCCCAAAGTTGCAGTGTTAAATGTTGATTTTCATATACATAGATGTCTTCTTTTTGCTAGAGGAAAACCAAATAAAACTATAATGCATGCAACAACTTCTGTATGCCTTAGTTTCCTCATCTTTAAAGTTAAGATTAATAATGACATCTACCTTCTAGGCTTGTTGTAACAATCAAATGAGATAAAATTTGGAAGATACTTTAGCACAGTGCCTGGCACAAATTAAATCTATATAAATCACAAGTCTATTGGAATTGCCTGGAATCACCTCCTTGTTGAAAAGAACCCTCTATCACAGTTGATCATCACATAATCTTGTTGTTACGCGTTCTCTTAGTTCTGCTCACTTCACTTAGCATCATTTCTTTTATGTCTTTCCAGGTTTTTCTGAAATCAGCCTGCTCAAAATTTTTTAATAGGACAATAAAATTCCAAGTAATTTTTCTTGTATAATTCTAAGTAGTTTTCTTGGTAAGTTAACTCAATTCATAGCTTCACTGATAACCTCTTTGTATTCTTGCCTTTCTTCAGCTTCTTCACCATTGACTATTTCCATATTTATTAATATTGTTAATTTGAAGGAGTAAAGTGATTTCCTCAGAGTCATTTTAATTTGCATTTCCCTTATTATTTGTGATTTGGACCCTTGCTCTTCATGTGCTAATCAATAGTTTGTATTTCCTGTTTCAAAACTTGTTTGTTTATATCCTTTGGTCAAAAATTCAGTGTAGTGCTATGAAAAGAGAATTGAATATAGAGTCACTGGATCTGAGAGCATAGCTTCAAATCCTACCCTTGGTGTATGATCTTGGGTAAACTGATCCTCTCCAGATTTCAGTAAACTTACCTGTAATGTGAAATTTTGCTGGACTAGATGACCCTGTGGATCTAATTCTGAGATGCTAAATTATATTTATCTTTTGGGTAATGACTCTGAGTCTTATATATTTGTCAGTTCCTTATAGAATCAATTATTCATTTGTATATTTATCAGCATGAAGTGATTAATGGGAGGCATACTCTGGTGACCACATGTAGTACTTGTAGGATACTTAGCAACTTCTGGTTAATGTATGCAATGGAATTTTTCATCCCTTTTTATTCTTTGATGTTTTCATCTTCATTTTTTTCCTTTTCTTTTCACATAATTTTTTTTTTTTTTTTTTTTTTTTTTTTTTTTTTCTGAGACTGGGGTTAAGTGACTTGCCTGGTATCACACAGCTAGGAAGTGTTAAGTGTCTGAGACCAGATTTGAACTCCAAATCCTCCTGAATTCAAGGCTGGTGCTCTATCCACTGCACCACCTAGCTGCCCCCACATAAATTAATAAGTGCCCAAGACCTGAAAGACTCACTGAAATCCTGTTTATCCTATTTCTCTATCAGATAATACCATTGCATTTTTTCCTGTGGGCTTTTCTTATCTTTCTCTTATTCAGTATTTGTCCTTTTTTTTTAAAGTTCATTTTAAAAAATACTTTGTCATGTTTTGTTAATGAATAAGATTAAATATTCTGAAACATAAAGAGTTCATGGTGAGTTTTCATTTGTGCTTTCTTGTAGGAGTTTTTAGCAGTGACCAGGATTTGAGCTTATATTTTCAACATTATGAGTTTTTTAAAATATGTATTTGTGTTAGGTTTATGCCCACTAGAACACTTGAATCTTGGACATAATGTTGGTGGGAGTGGAGCATATTTTTATCAGATTTCTCTTTCTGTTATTTTTTTAGGCTGAGGGTAGCAGGTGCATTTGATAGATTCAGTTGTAAATCCTTTTTGAATAGAGAATAAGGAGTAAACTCCTAAAAATGAAGGCTACTTATTAATATTTTTTTGATTGCTTTACCGTCATTGTCTACAAATATAATCTTTTCCCTATTCCCTTGCATTCAACTAAAAAACCCCAAAATTATTAATTGTTGTGTACTTTTACCATATATAATGAGAAATAATGACAAAAATTAAATATTTCCTACTCTCAAGGAGTTTATATTTTACTAGGGGATACAACATGCATATAGATAAGTAAATATAAGGTAATTATATTTTATCCTCATATAATTTACAATTTATCATCATCACTAACTAGTTTCACCTTATACATGGGCCATCTAATCATGTAATACATGAAGTATATTTCATGCCCCTGGGCAGATAGTTGGGATAGTGGATAAAGCATTACACCTGGAGTAAGGAAATCTGAGTTCAAATCCAGTCTCAGATACTTACTGACCATATGATCCTGGGCAAGTCACTTAACTCTGTTTCTTCCTTAGTAAAATGAGCTGGAGAAATGGCAAACCACTTTAGTATCTTACCCAAGAAAAATGAAGAGTTAGGTATGACTAAAGTGACTGAACAGTAACCAAATATCATTCTCACTCTCTATAACCTCTAGGATCAAATAGGAATTCTTTATTTGGCATTCAAAGCCCTTTATGATCTTTTTCCTCCACTAAACCTTACCAGTCTTCTAATAACTTAGAACACCTCCTTCTTCCAGGTGCTACCTTTCAATTTAAACCCATACATTTTTATTGGCTGTTACCTGAAGTGGTCATTTCTGCCTCTTGCTTCCTTGAAGTCCCAGCTAAGATCTCACCCTCTATAGAAAGCCTTTCCTATCTCCTTTTCTTCCTTCCAACTTATCCTGTATAGACAAACTTTCTTTGTACAGTTGTTTTATCTGTTGTTTCCTCCATTATACTGTGAACTCCTTGAGATCAGGGACTGTCTCTTACTTTCTTTGTATCCCCAGAAATTATCATTGAGCTGGCACAAAGTAGGTGCTTAATAAATGTTGACTAACAGCTGGAGATTTTATGAAATCATTGTATTGTAATTCAATTGAATTTTAACTAAAGTAATCATTTATCAAATTATTTCAACATGGAAGGTACTATGTTAGGAATTGGGGGTACAAAATTAAAAAATGAAACTGTTCCTGCTCCAGGAATTAGCATTTTACATGATGAAAGTGCTTGTTCAAGTAAGGAACTACAGAGTAATGTTAAAAGGGAGGGTGCATTAATAATAACTAAGAGAGGTAGGGGGAATCCAAGAACCACATGTAGGAAATGGCTCTTGAGCTGAGCTTTAGAGGCATTATAAGAAGCAGAGGTAAGAAAGGGGCACATTCCAAATTTGGGGACCACTTGTATAAAAGCAGAGAGGTGGTTTTGTGTGCAGAGAAGCATATGAGTAGACCTTTTTGATTGAAAATGAGGACTTGTGGAGGGGAGTCATTTGAAATAAGAAGGGAAAGGCAAGTGGTAGCTATATTGTAGAAGAGTTTAAATATCAAGCTGAGCATCTTGTTTTTCATCTTGGGGGCAATAAGGAGCCACTTTTCTTAGTATAGGCAACAGGCAAGGATTAAGAAGAATGGGAAGAGCTCAGTTAAAAAAGGAAATTTTTACCTTACTCAATGATAGTATCATAGAATTTAGAGATAGAAGAGTTCATTTGGGGTAGGTTGTCAGGGTCTCTGCTCTTTATTTAAAGACACTGAGAGGCAAAAAGAGTAGAGGGGAGTCTGGAAGATGGGGATTTACTTCCTGCCTTACACACAGGAGCTTTGTGACCTTGGAAAAACTACTTATTTCCAGTACCTCAGGGATCCTCCAAGATCTGTAACTTTAAATTACAGAATAGTTGTTAATCTGCTTTGGAAGTAGTAGTTTTCTCACCAGGAATTTCCTACATCAGTGAAATCATTGGTCTGGACCCAAAAAAATGATCATCTGGTCCTCCATTTTTAGGAAAGTGCCCATGCCAGCTGGGTTTACTCCATCATGCCTCTCTGGCCCCTGATCTTGCTCTCTTGACATTTTTCTCTTGACATTTCCAGCAATCTTTTCACCTTGGAAGATCATTAAGCCCTCTGGAACCTTCCTCTGACAGGTCAATTCCTTCTGGAACCTTCATTTTAAGGAATGTTCCCAAGCCAGCTGCATTCTCCTCTCTTTTCCTATCAGGAGCCTATTCTTCTTTCTCTAGACTTATTTCCCCTTTTTCACCATGGGGCATGATGGAAAACTAAGTCTATGACCTCTGCATACCTATGGTCTCTTGGCATATAGATAGTGGTATCCCTTATTACCAAGTAAACATAATACATATCATTATTTTTTAGTAAGCTTTTGGGCTAGATTTGAATCTTCTCTAGGGCTCAGACTGTGTGTGTGTCTTACTTTTGCATTCCTTTTAGGACTTAGAACTGAACATGTTAGGTGCTTGATAAATGCTTATAAAATCGAATTAGATAATTCTGTATTCTAGCATACTTCAGTTCAGTGATTATTCCCCATGATAGAACTGTTTGCTTCTGTTTGAGTTAAGGTAAGAAATGATCCAAAGAAGAGAAAATAGACCTTTGTCAATTTTAAAACAGTTTTTCTCCTATGTTTATAGCCACTTTTTTTTTTTTGTTTTGTTTTCTTTTTAAAAAATTACTATGATACATTTTCAGTTCTCCATCGGTTAAATATTCCCTCCCTCTCACCCACTTCCCATATACATATCTTTTGGAGAATTGTGATCAGTTCTTATGTTGTTCCTTGGTTATTAGCCAAATTATGCACATTTAACTGCTTTATAATCTTCTTTGTAATTGAGTTATTTCAGCTTGCTTTGCTCTGAATCCCATGCATTTTATCAGCAACTCAAAGTAAGCAGCAAAAGTGGATATCACCCTGCTTCTATACCTTTTATTCTTCTACTCCTGATTTTGCCTCATACTCCTTATTGAACTAAAGCCAGCCAGACATCATTCTCCCAACCACTTTGGCAATAAATGAATACCCTGCCTAGAACTATCAATGCCATGAGCTGTAATAGCATCAGCAGCATTTCCTAGATGAAAAGAAAGGAAAATGTAAGAAGAGAACAGTGTGGAACAAAATAGTACATTCTTTAATTGTATGGTGGACTTTCCTTGCCACACAAAGTAAACCCTCTTCCCTGAAACCTCTCCCACAGCTTCTGTCATCCTGAAGTGTCTTGCCCTGGCACTAATTTGAATGGTAAGAGAAGTATGTTTCTTGTTTGAACTTTAGACACTATTCTCACTTTGTTCCTACAGTGTTTCCTCCTCTCCTCCTCTCCCTTCCCCTTCCCACTCTGATCATGCTTTGCTATCAGATTCTGTAACCATGTACAAAGCTGGGCAGGAGATCATTTCATCGGAAATTAGATGGGCTCAGGTGGTAAATGCTCCGTGCCTCCATGTGTAACATCTGATGCAAGTTCTTTAGTTTTTTGCTATTTCTGTAACAGCCGTTGGTCTCCTTTTAACAGCTCATTCAGTGGAGATGCAGGAGGAAGGGATGAGTAGGCCTTTGGTGGTATTCATCATGGCTTTATTAGTTTCACAACTTTTCTCTGATTGGCAGTGAGAAACATACTGCTTCTGGATGGTGCTGAGCTTGGTGTAAAATATGCCAGCGGGAGACCTAGGCTTGCTTTCTTTTCATTTGGTTTGCAGAAAATGGACCTGTACCCACACCTGTCTTATGTATTAGAGAGAGAAAGGCTCCATCTACCAGGAGCTAATGGCATGTTGGTATTTCTTTGTCACCAGAAACAAGTTAGTTTATTTAGTTGCAACAGTACCAACCTGGTTCTCTTATTTTTGCTATAAAATTGAATAGGAGAGAGGATTTGGTTTTCCTGTTTATGTCTGTGGCAACTTTTTAGATAATTTGTGGTTTTTTCCTTTTCAACAGTTTTGTCCTTTTATCAATTTTCTGTTTTCCTTGTGAAGAAAAACCTTCACAAAAACCCGTGGCCTAAAATGTGCACCTTCCAATATCCTGTCTTTAATCAGATATTTGTTTTTTAGGAATCAAAGTCAGAACTATTGCTATCACTGGATTTCAACCTTATGATTGTTTTTGATGATATCCTCCTATCTTTTTTTATTTGGGGGCTATGTTTTTGTGTCCATCTTCCTTGTATTCTCTGATTAAAATCATACAATGTGATGGTAAATGTTCCTGGGCACAGGTAGCTGAATGATGTGACTATATTTTATGAGTAACCTTTTAACACACACACACACACACACACACACACACACACACACACACACACACACACACCACCCTACCCCATTGGTTTCATCAGTAATTTTAAAATAGAGAAATTTTTACTTGCATTAATTTCTTTAGGAAATGGATATATTCTTCAGAATAACTTGTATTTCTTGGGCCTGAAAAGACCTGTCACAGAAAACAAAATGCTAACCTGGATTTAAAGTGGGGAGGGGGGAAACCCCCCCATTACATTATTCTTTGTTCTTTATGTGCATCAAAGTGACAATCCCACACTGTCTCAATTGAGGGAGTCTAGCACAAAAATCAAAAACAGCCTGGTGCTGCAATAGGCTGGCAGCCAAAATGTTTTGTGCAGCCCAGTTCTGGCAACAGTTTTGCTAGGCAGAGGGGTCTACCCTCACAGCATCACTAACGGCTAGCAGCCTCAGTCTCGCCTACTTCTACCAATTCTGTTCCTTCTTGTCTCCCTCTCTTTCTTCACTCAGACCGCAGCCGTCAAATAAAGTATTTTCTTAAATAGAAACATCATTCTCTACACAACTTCCACATTTAGTAAATGGCAAATTGCCTTTACATTGTTTCTTGCAAAAGATTGTGCTAAATTCTGCCTTTTCCAGCTTATTCAGAGTTAAGAGCTCTCTTTCATAGCTCCTTCTCTGCCAGTGCTTTGCCTGGAATTTCTTTGAACATTCTCACTGAGTATTGTTGACTTTGATGATAATAGTTCCATGACAGACATTTTGATTGGTAGGCATCTTGTCTACCTCACATTTCATCATTTGGACTGAAGATTTGGGGTGTTATTTATATGAATTATGTAAATTTTATGTGAAAAATTCTAAGAGGCCACAAAAATCATTAAAATTTTTTTTTTCCAAATTATTGTTCAGAGTTAACATATCCTTCTTGCAGACTGAATTATGTTTGGCTCAGGAGATAAGTATCTAGAGAATAAATAGGTAATCTGTCCTGTTAAGTCAAGGAATATGCCTTCTAACATGTATCTTTTTTCTTATAATGAAATATAGTAAAATACTTGTCACCAAGTCTCTTTAATAAGCAACTACAACTAGTACTTTATACTATAAAGAGATATGAAAATATGAGAGTGAGTTAGTTTAGAGAACTACTTTTTCAGTATGGATAAATATTCTATGAAATTTCTTAGAACGTTAATTAAAATATAAATGTGTTTAGTCTTATTAAAGCAAACATTATTTCCCCTTGAGTGGTGTTTTTTGAGTGATATATTTAAAAATCAGTCCTTTGATAGTTAAAGAATACCTAAAAACAGAGACTCAAATCTTTTTTAGAAATGAAAGATTGATATTGTTTTGACTGAGTTTTATTTTTAAAATTGTCAATGGTTTTTGGCAATAATGAAAATTATTTTAGTAGGAAATACTTATGTATTTTTGTAACAGTGTAACAAATGTGACTGAAAAAAGTAAACAGTGGTTCGTGTTAGAATTATTAATGTGAAACATTTTTACATGCCATATATTCTGAAGAATATATCTACTACCATGGATACATTAAGATGAATGTGTCTAGTAGCCTAATGGCTCTTTTTTCCCCCCAGGTTTATTTTTAATTTGGAGAAACATATAAAACCATCAAATAGATTTTAAAAACATAGATAAATCAGTAGTCTATTTTAAATAAACTCACCTGTGATATTCTCCCATTTTAAAGACAGGTTCAGCAACATATTGGCTTATTATTTTAAGAAAACAAACAAATACTCAAGTTGTTTTGTATGCCCAAAACATATTAAATAAATACTAGTGTTTTCCTTCTCCCTGTCTCCATGTCACCCCCCCTCTTAGTGCCTTTAAAAATAAAACAAAACCAAAAAAACCCAACCCCCAAATCAAAACAAAAAGCTTTGCATGTAAGTGGATGTCTCTCATTTTAAGCTCTTCTAACTGTTCTATAAGGATACAACAATGCAAGGCTGTGGAAATGAAGCTGAGTGAAATCATCTAATAATACAGTCCCTGGATTAACTTTTTGGAGCTTTGAAATATGACAATAAGGAATGCCAAGAAAACTATTTATTTCCTGGGTCCAAAACAGCCTAAGACTGTCAACTTTCTTCACACAGTGCCAAAGGTGTCAAAGTCTTTTAATAGTTTGTTCTGAAGATAGTAGAGAGAAAGCACACAGTAAACGGATTTACTTAAGGTGCTCTGTGTACATGTGTGTGCTCAGTGCCCATTAAATATTAAGGATTTCTTCTTTCCCTTCACTGGTACCTTTTTTCACTGTCATTGAAATGTATTGCTTTAGCTTAAGTCCTGGCAAACTTTCTATATTAAGAATATTCCTTCTAGGGTCAAAGGACAGTATATTGTTATTTTTTATTACCATAGATGAACTAAAATCTAAGGTGATATGTTTTTAGTATCTGGAATATTACATCTAATTCTACAAAATACTGTAGAGGTAGAAAAGAAATTTTCAGGATGTGTTAACTGATTGAGGAATTTCATTTTTAAAAGAAAATTTAGCTGTGGACTTTTATGTTTTAAATATGATATTTAATTGTTTTTTCAAGGAAGTGTGATTTGGTATAAAATATGTTCTTTCATACCATGTATGGGATTAATAAATCTTTTGAAGGAGTTCCTCAAAATGAATAAAATAATAATTAAGCATAATATATGTTACCTTTATTTTCATTTAAATATGGCTTCAGATTCTAGAGCATAGCTCCTGAGTAGGTGGTTAGAATAACTTGGGCTTATATCAAATTGTTGGCAGTAGGATGCTGTAATCATTAATAGTTACTAAATTTACCCTCTCAGAAATGCAAGGCATCTTCTCTTAAGCACAGGATAAAGAGTTTAGTGTCAAAATTTAGAAGAGAGTGTTAGGTGAAAGGAGTCATGTCAATTCAACTTTAGGAATTTTGCAAATTTTGGAAAACTCTTCTGATTTCTTCCCATATCTCATCATCTTGTTCTGCAGACTACATGCACATTCTCATGTATTTCATATATTTTCTATGGCTTTTCACATTGCTCACTTTTTAGCCATAGCACCATATGAATTCTTTCTTTAAGGTTTACACTGCATATCTTAAGCTGCTGATGATATAAGTAGATTTTAAGGTAAAATGACATCTCGCATTTTGAGTTATTTTCATTTGATGCTGGAAGATTTTTCTTGCCTCCTCTGAATCCTCTCATATTTCCTATTAAAAACAATCCATTAATATATAACTAGAACAAATAAATTAATGGTTTGGCTATCACAGCAGTTGAAATGCATCAAAAACTGGGTACTACAATACAATTTTATTAATGAATGATCTACATTGGTTCCAGCTGTGTCCATGTGATTAGACCTTCACTAGGCAACAATGGGTATTTCCCTATTGCTTTTATTTGATTTCCAAGAATGTGTCATCTGTTACATAAACCCCTGCCAATATGCCCCATGTAAAACTGTTTTTTTTTTTTTAATTTCTGAAGCATAAGTTGAATACCCACACATATTCCTGCCGAAATATTGTTTCCAATGAATAAGGGCCCAAGTTCCTGTGTCTGGTGCTGCATACCAAAAATCCCAGAATATAAATTAAAGTATAGACTTATTAAATTTATCAGTAAATTTTAGGAAGTGTAGTTGCCTGGTAATGCTAAAGATAGATTATTTTCACTTTTGCATTTCTATCTTAATATTTTATTACAGCACTATAATGTGTTATAGAGGTGGACAAGCCTGCAGATTGAAATGGGGATAGTCCAGATTGTTCCTTTCCCTAGACCATATGGTATAGTTCTAAAAGCCTTTTGTATGCTGTCTGTTCAGTTTATTGTAAACTCAATCTTTAGTGCACCTAAAAAGATAACCAAATAAAAGTGAGCTAGAGAAAAGGGGCCTCGTATTATTTAAGGACCTTAGAAATGCTGGTTTTAAAGAAAGTAACATCAGAAGAGATTTCAGAAAATATTATATAGAAAGGAGCATCATCCCCACTTGAAAGCTTTCAGGTGGACATCAGTTTACCAATAATGAATTCTGAGTGTTATTTTGTAAGTTGATAAGATTTCTGTTTTCTGACTATAGTATCTTATTTGTCTCCTTGCAGGTATTTGTTCATCAGGTAGATGTTGTGTTGTGTATACTTTTTATTCACTTTGACCTTAGAAGCAGCCTTTACTTCTGAGTTATCACAGATTTGACTTGGAGGGAACATAAGAGGTCATTTTGTTTAACCCTCTCATTTTCTAATTGAGGAAACTCTCCCAAAGAGATTATTTGATCTTTCCAAGCTCACACAGGATAAAGTTCTCACAGATAGTAAGAATGAAAATTTGAACCCAGGACTTCTGATTCTAAATTCAGTGCTTTTTCTTTTATAACAGTTTCTAAGCTTCATGTGAAATTGAGGAAAGCATTATGGCTAATTTTAACCTTATTTCTAATTCCTACTATTCAAGATGGATGATTTTTTTCCTTATTTTACTAAATTTTAGAGGACATAAAAGATAACAGCTGTCTTTACACATTAAGATGAGGGTTTTTTGCCCACTCCCACCCCATTTTAATAATTGAGAGAATTTATGATTTCATCTTTGTGAATTCTCTTTCTCCCAATGTGGTTTGCAGTTCCTCTATACCTCAATTTATTCAAGTCTTTCCCATTTTTCCCCATTTATCTTCATAAAGAATCTAGCCAATAAATGGTATATTCTTGTTATTCTTTTACTATTTCTGGCATACCAACATATCACTCATGTTGTCCATCCATCATCTTCCATTCTTCATACGTGGCCAGCTCATTTTCTTTTGTGATCAGATATGACTTCAGTAATTTTTCAGATGTTTTTTACATATAAACTGTCATTGGTAACATGCTGCTGCCTCCTTACATTCTACAGCATGAATCTTTCAATTAGCCTTGGGTGTTTATGTATAATTTTGTTTCAACTGAGGTTATGTTGTTCTGGGGTTTTTAGTCATATAACATCATTAGGAGAACATTCATGTTTAAAAAAAAAATGCTCTTGAAGTAGCAAATAGTTTGGTATTATTGAAAGTGCTGTGTCATTTCCCAAATGTAGTCAAAGTGGATTTGGAAGCAGGAGTAGGCCAGAGAAGGAAAGGGTCAGAATAAATGAGAATTAGATTAATTTATTTTAACTTTGGGGTTTTTTAAAGTTATTTTTTGTTTTTGTTTTTGTTTTTTAAGATGTACTACTACTAGTTGGAGAAGAGCTTTAGACATTACCCATTGCTTCTTGGCACTGAAGATTTGCAGTTGAAACCCTACCAAAAGAAAAAAAAAAAAAGGCAAGCCTGTGAAACAAGATTCTATACTCTATCATTACCCTGAAACATTGAAAGGGTGACTGAGAGGAACTCACATGTTAATGGAATATGTAATTTTCCTTGGAATGGTCACAAATATATCTGAACAAAAAAGACAGAAAGAGTATATGTTGTATATGTGGTTGGGAGGAATTGAAATGACTGAATCTCTGTAACCAGTGTGCAATAGCAATTGCCCCCAAACAGTTTTCCTTGTGAAAATATAATGCTTTAAAATTTGTCCGAGAGCCATATCTATTAGCAATCTTAGGGAAATGTACTTGCAATGAATATAATAGCATGGGGTCTTACATGTAATAGGTGCTCGATAAATGTTTGTTGAATGAATGGAGCATGATTAATTCTATTTTCCATCCTTTATGATTGGATGATTATGATTGAGAGTGATGTTCCTGCCCAGGTACAGATAAAAATACTGGCATGGGATCAACAGTCTTTAAATGTTCCCTATCCACGTGAAGACTTTCCTTTGGCTTATGAATCTGACTCCTCTTAGTCTGACTGCTCATTGTGACTCTGCCTTTGTGTTACATAAGCCAAACATCATCCTTCCTGAAAGGAGCCAAAGTATCTCTGTTTATTAGATTGATCTGCCTGTTGGTTTTGTTTCCCAGAATTACATAAATGTGCTTTATTGTTGAAGTTGTCAAACTTCTAGAATTTTTCCTGCCTTTCTGCAGTCATCTATTTCATTCTGTCATGTATTTGGTATTTGGATATCTTTTGTGTGTTTGTCCTACCTTGTATAGTTGCTTTAAGCCAAGCTTGGCTGTGTTGAGAATTGGCTGAGTTCCAGGAGTGTCTTACTGGTGATCTTATTCAGCAATTTAGCAATGGATAGATAGCACTCATAGGTGAGGCTAAAAAAATGCTCACATTGTCTGCTGCAGGTCTAGATATTGGAGCCACTGAGAATAAAATGATGTGCACGTTAGCTTTCCCTAGATCTTGACATTTCAGTGCAGAGGGCTGGATTGAAGGTCTTACTTGAAACAGGTATACATAAATACATCAGTATGGGAGGTATTATACAGGCATATTGTAACGTGCTCTCCTGGCAGTTACAATTACTAGTCTGTCCTAGACCCACCAGAGTACCTTTGACCACTGTCCTTTGCAGTGTGAACTCTACCCGGCTCGCCTCCTCTGAGGCCTTCAAAGGTCTCTGGCCACAATCTCTTGAATCTATAGCTTAATAACCGGTAGTGCACTCAAGAACAACCACGTGTAATCTTAAAAGCCTTTATTGTACCTACTCACATAATGCCCTAACTGATGCCCTGACTTGTTGGTTCCTGAGTGAACACCTGGTCAGAAGACCCACGTGTTCACTACCAAAACCCTTACCTCTTTTGGCTATCCATCTTGGCTTGGCCACCCAGGCTGGGAAGCCAGGGTGAAGAACGCCAGGTTAAAGAGGGCGATTGCTGCCTGCAGTGGGCTTACATAGGGCCTGTGAGGTCACACACACAGCCAATCAGCGAGAGAGTCACCCATTACGAAGCTATCTCAATATGGCCAGGATCCCACCCAAAGGCAGTCCCTAATATCCACAGAAATTACTTCTGGACCACTCAATCTCCCGATTTGCTGTGGCGCCCATTTAAAGGCCCCTTACAGCATATAGTAATCTAAACACAGGCTAGTAGTGATGTAACAAACAATATGAATCAACATGAGGAATTATACATGTCCATAAGTCCATAAAAATCACACATAGCAAGCAGCCTTCAGCAGCCAAGAAATAGTCCAAAACTAATCTATTGTCCATTACTTCATGTGTCAGGGAATCCAATGATCCCTGCAGGTTTTGAAGTCCTGCAATAGTTTCATCATGTCTCTGGGAATCCAATGATTCCTGCCACAGGTAACCCTAGAGAACTTCTAAATCTAGCCCTTTATACTATTAACTTCTTGATTTTTAACAAAGATGCACTGGTTCTGGCAGACAGGTTTTATAACCTACCAGAAGGGCAGTGTCCAGTGTGAGCAGCTTTAGATAATCCCCAGGTGATGTAGAGAGACCCAGAAAGTGGTGAATGGGAGGGACCAGATAAGTTAACTGCTTGGGGGAGAGGGTTTGCTTATATCTTCACAGATGGAGAAGAAATCAGATGGTGCCAACAAGTTGTATTTGCCTTGTCCATTGGAGAGAGATGGAGCAGACCCTTGAAACGAAGGAGAAAACCCAAGAAACATTGGGTGGTTCCATCGTTGATTGTACCCACCACTGAAAAAAGCATGCAGTGAACATCAAAAATTGTTGATGAGACTGCTGCAGGACTTCAAAACCCTCAGGAATCATTGGATTCCCTAACATACTTCAAAATCTTCAGGGATCATTTGGTTCCCTGACACATGAAGTAATGGACAATAGATTGATTTTGGACTATCTCTTGGCTGCTGAAGGAGGTGTGTGTGTGACTGTTATTTACATACCCTCCTTCTAGCATTTATGGGCAAGTATAATTTCTCATATTGATTCATCTTGTTTGTTACATCACTAGTAGCCTGTGTTATATTACTATGTGCTTGTGTAATACCTCCCATGTTGATAGATTTATGTATACCTGTTTCAAATAAGACCCTTCATTCCAGAGTTCTGGCCCTCTACACTTCAACTTTACACTTTATTTTTAAATTTTATTTTTATTTTGTGAAATAAAACAAACATTTCCATAACATAGAACAATTTTTTAAAAAGATGATTGTACATGAAACTGAAAATCTACTGCATATAACTTGCTATTCTTTTCAAATATGCAACAAAATTATGTATTTGTTCCCTCCTACTTCCCCTGCTCTAGAGATGACCAAATAGGTATGTATATGTAAAATTACTCTATACGTACTTCTATTTATCATTTCTTTTTCCTGAATGCAGATAGGATTTTTTCTTTATATGTCCTTTACAGTTAATTGGGATATTTATATAAATAACTTATTCACGCTAAGTTGTTCTTAAAACAATGTTGCTGTTCCTGTGTACTTTGTTCTCTTGGTTCTGCTCATTTTGCTCTTCATTATTTCATGCATGTCTTTCTATGTTTTTCTAAAATTATTGAGCTTATCATTTCTTATACCACAGTAATATACCATTGCAACCATATACCACAATGTGTTTAGCCATTCCCTAATTCATGAGTATTACTGCAATTTTCAGTTCTTTGGACTACAAAGAGAGCTGCTATAAACATGCCAGAATATGTAGGTTCTTTTCTTTTTTCCCTAATTATTTTCAAAAATAGACCAAGTAGTAATATTGCTAGACCAAATCTTACACTTTTTACCACTCTTCTTTGAAGAACATCCCAGTTCCCTTGTCTTAAAACAAATTTATAGGCAGTAGCTTGTACAACAGAATTGAGAGTGAGCTTTCACAGTAATAATTGGCTATAATAATTTCCAAAGTATTTAATCTGAAATCTGAAAGCCATAAATTTTATTTTTATTTATTTTTTTTATAGCTTTTTATTGACAGAACATATGCATGAGTAATTTTGTCAACATTGTCCCTTGCACTCACTTCTGTTCCAACTTTTCCTTTTCCTCCTAGATGGCAGGGCGGAATCCTCTCCCCTAGATGACAGGCAATCTCATACATGTTAAACATGTTAAAGTATATCTTAAATACAATACATGTGTGCAGATTCATACAGTTCTCTTCAGAAGATTCAGAAGGTAAAAATAAGCTGGGAAGAAAAACAAATATGCAAGTAGTCCACATTCATTTCCCTGTGTTCTTTCTCTGGGTGTAGTTGATTCTGTCCATCATTGATCAATTGGAACTGAATTAGATCTTCTCTTTGTTGAAGATATCCACTTCCATCAGAATACATCCTCATACAGTATTGTTGTTGAAGTGTATAATGATCTACTGGTTCTGCTCATTTCACTGAGCATCAATTCATGTATGTCTCTCCAAGCCTCTCTGTATTCATCCTGCTGGTCATTTCTTAGAGAACAATAATATTCCATAACATTCATATACCATAATTTACCCAACCATTCTCCAATTGATGGACATCCATTTAATTTCCAGTTTCTAGCCACTACAAAAAGGGCTGCCACAAACATTGTGGCACATACAGGTCCCTAAAAGCCTTAAATTTTAATCACAAAGCTTAGTTGTCTTGCAGTTGTCTGTTTCTTTTCCCATTTTAGATTTACCACATCTTAATAAAATTTACCAATAATTCAATTTTGGTCTATTTAAAACAGTATCATGCAGAGGACTGGTAAACTTGGAATGAAGGTTTTATAAAGATCTTATTTGAATGTGTTGCCCCAATTCTTCTGACACTTGGTTCACTTTGTATGGAATTAATGAGATGGCCAAGAACTAGTTTAATTAGAAGAAAAAAAAAGATTGTGGTTCACATCAGCTTTAATGTATAACTGAAAATATGTGTAAAAAAATGAGAAGACAAAGAAAGTGGAGTTAGAGATATTAAGGAAAAAAATTAGCAGAGAGTCATATTTCCGAAGCTGGGAAGAGCATCCAGGAACAAGAAGGAAGTTAACAGTGCCAGATTCCACAGAAAGATGAGACAGGGAGAATGAATGTAGAAAAAAAGAGCACTGTGTTTGAGTATTTGGAAGTTACTAGTAATTACTGAGGGAACAATTTCAGTTCTATAATAAGGACATGAGGGAAATCATATTGAAAAGGAAGCATTTGTTTAGGTAAGTTTTTTTTTCAAGAAATTTGGAAGTGAAAGAAAGGAAGGAGATGATAGTAGTTTAAAAATCTAACCTTTTTTTTTTTTTTTTTTTTTTTTTTTTACTTAAACTACACACTAAGCATTGTACCTAGACCAATGATGACACAAAATTATAGTCAAACTTGGTGATAATAAATCATCTGTATTTTCAATGGCTGTCCTCTATACCTGGAATATTCTTCCTCTTCACTTCATCCCCTGACTTCCCTGGCTTCCTTTCAGTCTTAATCTGCCTCCTATTGCATCTGGGACCATGTCTGGTCATTCTGATTTATGTCTTGCCACTGACTCAGATAACACTGGAGGAGAGAGTGATGTTGATGACTTGTGTACCAACTCTGCCTCACTTAAATCCAGTTCACTCATAAGCCAAGACATTATCCTTGGTGACTTGTAATTCCTCCTCTTCAAGAATGTAGAAGGAATTACAACAAAAGTCCACTTCCTGCAAGTATCCTTTCTTGGTCGTTAATATTAGTTAATGCCTTCCCTCTGAGATTACCTGCCCTTTGTTCAAGATACTTTCTATAGTCATAGTCATTTGCAAATTGCTAAAAAAAAAAAAAAAAACCTTTAGAATGAGTCCTTTGAAGACAGGTTCTGTTTCTGCCTTTCTTTGTATTCCTGATGCTGATCATAGGGCCTGGCATATGGGAATTGCTTAATAAATGCTTGTTGATGGTTATTGTTTAGATGTTTCAATCATTCCCAATCCTTGGTGACTCCATTTGGGGTTTTCTTGGCAAAGATACTGCCGTGGTTTGTGAGTTTCTTTTCCAGGTCATTTTACAGATGAGGAAACTGAAACACATGGGCTAAGTAACTTGTCCAGGTTACACAGCTACTTAAGTGACTAAGGACACAATTGAATTCAGGAAGTTGAATCTTCTGATTTCAGATTTACTGCTCTTATCCACTGGGCCACATGGCTGCCCCCTCATTGATTGACCATATGGCAAAATGAAACATTTCTTGTACAAAAGCTTTTTAATTTGATATAATCAAAATTTTTATTTTGTGATCAATAATGATCTCTAGTTCTTCTTTGAACACAAATTCCTTCCTCTTCCACAGGTCTGAGAGGTAAACTATCCTATGTTCCAAAATGAAACATTTCTTATGTTTTAAACAACAATTTCCCAGTTTGTTCTTTTGATAGAGTGCTGGAATAAGAATCAAACAGGAGGGAATATGAGAAAAAAAGACAAAGAATACTAACTCTTGGAAGACTTGTTTCTTCTCTTCATTACCATGATGTTGATAGTACCATTCTCTATCATGTATAATGTCCATTTTTGGTTGCAATGGAAGTAGAATTTAGAAACTAGATAGAATATCTTTTCATCAGTCTAATTACCTACAAATATGGCAGAAGAAAAATAGACATTTATTATTACTGGAGCAGTTGATGTTGCCTTATTACCTTATAGTACTATGGAAAGAAATAGACAGTTTCGATTGGCTGTGGAGTTGTGGGCTAGTCACTTGGATTTGACTCAGTATTATTTCTTCATTGTAAAATTATCTTACTAAAATTTCTATCTACTTCAAAACTTTTTATTGTGAGATACAGAACTTGTAATATCTTTTTCTGAACCTGAAGAAGTTTCATCTTTTCTGTTCTTCATAGGTCAATACCAAGTTGAACAATTATATATTTGTTCAAAAATTAATGCCCATTTTTATTGTTTTTGACCCAAAGTCAGTATTTTGAGTTGTTAAAACATTTGACTTGGTTATTATTGAATTAAGAAGTCAATACACACTGTTTACTTTGCTTATTTATGTGAAACAAAACTTCAAAAAAGCAAAAAAGGGGTTCTATGCTATCTACTAGTGTTTAAAAACAAACAAACAAAATGTCCCAGCCCTTGAGAAACTTACAGTTCTATCAGGAGGACAACATATACACTTAAAAGCAAATACAAAGTATATAGGAGATAAATACAAAATATTTGGGGCAGGCACTAATAGCTGAGGAGGGAAAGGGCTCTTAAAGGTGGTGTGGAAGTTGAACTTTGAAGAGAGCTAGGAATCATAAGGGGCAGCTAGGTGATGTATTGGATAGAGTGTAGGGTTTGGAGTCAGAAGACTTATTTTCCTGAGTTAATTCTGGAATTATTTCAGTTTCTTTAGCAAGAAAACTCCAAGTGGGATCACAGAGAATTTGACATGACTAAAAAAAAAATGACTGAACAACAGCAACAAGGGATTATAAGATGGTGAAGATTGCCACATTCTAGGAATGGGTTTTCTGTGCTAAGATGAAGAAGCAGGAAATGCTATTTTCTATAGGAAGAACAGGTATTAGTCTGATTCTTAATATTTAGAGTTTATAGATGGAAGTAATATATAATAAGTCTATAAAATAAGCTACAGTCAGTTTGTGAAGGTCTTCAAATGCTAAAAGGTAGAATTTGTATTATCTTATTTGTGATAGAGAACCATTGAGTTACTTGAGCAGGGGAGTGACATTAGATCTATGCATTAGGAATCTGACTTGAACACCTGGATAGAGGATGAATTAGAGAGTTGTGAATCTTGGCAGGGAGACCAGTTAGGAAGCTATTACCATGTGTGAAGTGATAAGAATCTGAATTAGGGAAGTTGTACTTTGACTTAGAAAGAAGGATATGAGTATGAAAGATATCGAGGAGATGCCAGTGGACAATTGGCAATTGGTTGGATATGGGGGATATGAGAGAATGCAGAGTTGGGGATGACTCAGATTTTTCAAATCTGTAGTAGTTATTCTTAACAGAAATAGAGAAGGTAGTTAGAGGGTGGATTTGGGAGTAAAGATAATGATTTTGTTTGGACATGCTGAGTTTAAGCTTTCTTCATGAAGTTGAATGGGAAATGTCTGATAGGTATGTAGTGATGACTTGAAAGGAAAGGTACTAGGACTATAATATATAGAGCTTGGAGTTATCTACATAGAGATTACAATTAAACCTAAGGTAGCTGATGAAATGAGGAAGGCAGTGTTTAAGGAGAAAATGAGAGGGTCCAAGATGGACCTTATAAGTTAAGAAATGAATGCTAATCCAGCAAAGGAGACCTGGACAAATAGGACAACCAAACAACTGGATCTTGAAAATCTAGGGAGGAGAGATGATCTGGGAGAAGTTAGTCACAAATGTTAATTGCTGCAGAGAGGTCAGGAAGGATGAGAATTGTAGATCATTACTCCCATTAAATAGGTGACTTAGGTGACAGAGTGATAGATACTGTCAAGTAAGATTACAAGCTACTCAGAAGTGATTAAAAAGGTAAGAAGAGGTAGGATAATAGGTTAAGCAGATGAACACAATTAAAAATTTTTATAGAATAAGGGCAACTTGGATATGTTTATAGGCAAATTATTCATTGGCTAAAATAAACTCTTTGAATAATTTTCTATTCTTGTGCTGAGAAAGAATGGATATATATCTTACCTCCATAGAAGGTTTTCTCCCAATTAGTCCACCCACCACTGTTAGGGGTAGCAGTATGATACAATTAAAAGTATATTGGCTCAGAAGTCATAGGAATTAAATTCAGAACCTCCCTCTATAGCTTACTACTTATGTTAACTTGGGCAAATAATAACTTCCATGAAGGCCTCTGAGGTCCCTTCTGGCTCCTAATTTGTGATCTCACTCCTATGTTCCTCCACTCTCCCAATATAGGACAACAATGTATTAGTGCCTTTCTTCTGAATATACTTCATAGTAAATTTTACTTCATGTATATATTATTTAGTATTTTAGTATTTGTTGTAAGTCTTCCCCCTACCATCACAGATTGCAATTCCTCTACACCTTCAATCAGCTCACTCCTGAATCTTTAACTTGTTTTTATCTCTTTTCTGAACAACGAATCTGTATTTCCAAATTCCTGAAGCACATTTTTTTCCCCTCCATTTATTCCTATGCTCTGGAGTGTTTTTTATAAGAGTGGGTGCTATGTTTTGTCAAAAGTTTTTCCTGAACCTATTGAGATAATCATATGATTTCTGTTGATTCTGTTTTTGATATAGTCAGTTATGCTGATAGTTTTCCTAATATTATATTTCTGTAATATGTATTCCTGTATAAATCTCACCTGGTCATAGTGTATTTTCCTAATGATAAATTGCTGTAATTGCTTTGCTGGGATTTTTGGGTTGTTTTGCTTTTTAGAATTTTTCTATCATTTTAATCATTGGGGAAATGGGTCTAAACTTTTCTTTCTCTGTTTAAGCTCTTCCTGGTTTAGGTAACACCATCCTATTTGTGTCATAAAAGGAGTTTTGTAGGACTCCTTCACTTGTTTTTCCAAGTAGTTTATATAGTATTGAAATTGATTTTTCTTTAAATGTTTGGTAGAATTCACTTGTAAGTTCATCTGGCCCTGAAAATTCTGAAGGACATTTTTATCTGGATATCCTTTTGGCACTGAAAATTCAACATGTACTAAACTGAACTTGTTAATTTTCTCCTAAAAATCACTCCAAGTCAGACTTAATTATTTCATTATTTCCTTAGTCTCACACCTCTAAAACCTTTGTGTAAAATTTTACTTTTTTCTCACTTTTCATATTTCCAAATGTGTTCAACCCAAGATGTCAAATTAACCCTACTCTCTTTCCCCCTAACAATTGTAGCTATGAAGTGGACTGGAGAGTTTCAAAACAAAGTACTATAGGAAGTCTAAAGCTGAAAAGGTCATCATTACAAGTAAGAGATGGAATAAAGAAAATCTTCATGGAGGAAGTCACAGTTGAGTTATATTTTTAAAAATGGGGATGGATTCATTCTAGGTAAAAGAAAGAACATACTAATGCATAGGTATGTGAGAGCATGTTCCAAGGAACAAAGAAGTATCCAGTTCAAATAAGAAAAAAAGGCAAAGTATAGGTAAAAATGTAGCGAGCTTCATCATAGCATAATAGATATAAAGTTAGAAGATACAATCCATTCTCTATAGTTTCTTCATTTTATAGATGAACTAAGGACACAAAAGATTAAGTGGCTTGTCACAGAGGTGGTGAGGAGCACAAGTAGAAAATATTTATTATTTTCTTTTATAACTATGTATATGACACATTTCCCTATTAGAACATAAGGTCACCAAGAAAAGATGTCATATATAGAAATTTGTTATCTTTCATAGCACCTGACATAGTATTTTGGATACAGAAAGTGCTTAATCAGTGACAATTGAATTGAGGCATTCCTTTAGTGATACAATCAGCATGAACTTTTCAGGCTCTGTGACCACTAGAATGCTTCTAGTTTGGTGCTATTGCAAATGTGCCATTGTTAAATAAGACTGTTTTTTTCTAGTGTCTGAAAATCTGTGAAGAAGGTTTTAAGTTTTGAGTCAAATATCTTTAATTAAAATTTTATTTGATAGTTTTCAGTAAGTTGCTTAGGGAAGAATGTTAGTAGGAAATCAGTTGTTTGTTATAAGATTAATACTTTGAATTAATAATAAACAAAGAATTTCCATTCAACATAGTATTCTCAGGCTTTTGGTTAAACAAAGTTTTTTCCTAATTCTTGTTCTACAGAGACTATCCTAAGTTCATGAAAAATACACATTTAATTTCATTCACAGAAAAAAAAAAAGCAATTTTGTGATATTTTTATTTTGTATATATTTCTGAAGAAGATATAATTTTTATTATAACATCTTATAACTAAGAGCATATTAAGTAAAATGCCATCTTAGTTGGCATTTTAGCATTTTTGAAAGTTTTTCCTAGAATGACAGTTTCTTCTTTTTATACAATCATCCAAATAGACATGTATGTAGAACATAGACATGTATATAAAATCACAGGATACCAAGAAGTCATTTCTACATCTCCTTGCCTTGAGGCAGAATTGCTTTTAACTGTCCTGGAAGAAAGTTATTTGAACCATTCCTTGAAATTTTCTAAAGGGAATAATATTTCTTTTGTAGTATGGTCCAATATCTCAATACTTTCATTAATATAGAGTTCTTGCTAATGAACTGCAATTTAAATCTATGTCTCTCATGATATCCTTGGTGGACAATGACAGTTGTCCACCATCTCTTGTGTTCTATTCATTATGTGTTATGTGATTTCTCACAAATTACTCCTTTTTCATGATGGTAGTGATATTAGTATCTTAATTACTAAAGCAGTTTGGGCAAAAGTAGAATTCATCTTTAAGCAGGAAATATACTCAGATAAGTGCAACTCAAATTTTCTATCTGAGTAGTTAACAATCACAGAAAATAAAGGAATAATTTTTTTAATATTCAGAAACAGTCCTGAGAAGAAGAGTTCTTACTCATTTACTTCTTTTAAAAAATTTTTTTTAATTTTAATTTTTTCAAAAATTAGCTTTTTATTGACAGAATATATGCATGGGTAATTTTTCACCATTGTCCCTTGCAATCACTTCTGTTCCAACTTTTCTTTTCCTTACCCCGACTCCCTCCCCTAGGTGGCAGGCAGTCTCATACATGTTAAACATGTTAAAGTATATCTTAAATACAATATATGTGTACATATTTATACAGTTCTCTTGTTATACAAGAAAAATTGGATTTATAAAGGTAAAAATAAACTGGGAAGAAAACCAAAAATGCAAGCAATCCACATTCATCTCCCAATGTGCTTTCTCTGGGTTTAGCTGGTTCTGTTCATCACCGATCAAATGGAACGGAATTGGATCTTCTCATTGCCAAGGATATCCATTTCCTTCAGAATTGATCCTCATACAGTATTGTTGTTAAAGTGTATGACGATCTCCTAGTTCTGCTCATTTCACTTACAATCAGTTCATGTAAGTCTCTCCAAGCCTCTCTATATTCATCCTGCTGGTTATTTCTTACAGAACAATAATATTCCATAACATTCATATGCCATAATTTACCCAACCATTCTTTAATTGATGGGCATCCATTCATTTCCCAGTTTCTAGCCACTACAGAAAGGGCTGTCACAAACATTTTGGAACAAACAGGTCCCTTTCCCTTCTTTAATATCTCTTTGGGATATAAGCCCAGTAGTAGTACTGCTGGATTAAAGGCTATACACAGTTTGATAACTTTTTGGGCATAATTCCAGATTGCTCTCCAGAATGGTTGGATTCTTTCATGACTTTACAAACAATGCATCTTTATTTTTTCCTTTCATCTTAGCCAATATGGCAGGTGTGTAGTGGTATCTCAGAGTTGTCTTAATTTGCATTTCTCTTATCAATAGTGATTTGGAACACTCTTTCATATGAGTGGAAATAGTTTCAATTTCATCATCTGAAAATTGTCTGTTCATATGCTTTGACCATTTATCAATTGGAGAATGGCTTAATTTCTTATAGAGTCAATTCTCTATATATTTTGGAAATGAGGCCTTTATCAGAATCTTTAACTGTACAAATATTTTCCCAATTTACTGCTTCTCTTCTAATCTTGTCTGCATTAGTTTTATTTGTACAAAAGCTTTTAAACTTGATATAATCAAAATTTTCTATTTTGTGATCAATAATGATCTCTAGTTCTTCTTTGGTCACAAATTCCTTCCTCCTTCACAAGTCTGAGAGGTAAACTATTCTATGTTCTTCTAATTTATTTATAATCTCGTATTTTATTACTAAATCATGAACCCATTTTGATCTTATCTTGGTATATAATGTTAAGTATGGATCAATGCCTAGTTTCTGCCATACTAATTTACAGTTTTCCCAGCAGAGATCAAGATGGCTACCTCTGGGGAAGTGAAGGATGAAATTATTAATTGTGTCTATGATTTGCTGTTTCACCCAATCATTCTTTAGGATGAGATTTAGTTTCCAATTATTTTTTTGTCTGTTTTCCCCTGGCTTTTTATTGAATGTAATTTTTATTGCATCATGATCTGAAAAGGATTCGTTTACTATTTCTGCCTTTCTACATTTGAATTTGAGGCCTTTATGTCCTAATATATGGTCGTTTTTTGTATAGGTTCCATAAACTGCTGAGAAGAAAGTATGATAGCTATCTGCAAACCTCCCACAAAATCAGCAAAGGACTCATTTGGCTCAAAGAAAAGCAAAAACTGATCTAACTGAAAGAAATAAGGAAGGACATTATATCTTGCTAAAGGATAACATAGATAATGAAGCAATGTCAGTATTAAACATATATGCACCAAGTCCTGTAGCATCTAAATTCTTAAAGAAATTAAGAGAGCTTCAAGAAGAAATAGACAGCAAAACTAAAATAGTAGGAGATCTCAACCTTGTACTTTCAGAACTAGATAAATCAAACCACAAAAGAAATAATAAAGAAGTTAAAGAGGTAAATAGAAAACTAGAAAAGTTGGTATGATAGATCTTTGGAGAAAACTAAATGGAGATAGAAAGGCTCTTGTGCAGTTTTTGTGAAGGCCTCTCCCTTGTCATTTTCATTGGGGAGAAAAGCCCATGCTTTGATAGCAGCAGTAGCAATTTGCTCATATGCTGCTAAGGGGTAATTAATCTGTACTGAAATGTTTGCATAAGAACCTACACATGTTAGTTGGTCATAGGTGATTGGAAGATTAACTCTACTATGACTATTTTGTTGGGCTTGTATCCTATAGAGCTCACTATATTCAGAAAGCCACAACAAGTTTTGTCCAGGTTCTGAGCTTGTCCTTGCTATAGATTTCCAGTTACTAGGGGTTAAGACTTCATAAGCCAAATTCAGTAATAACATCTTAACATAAGCTGATGTAACCCCATAGAGAGTACAAGCCTTTTTCAGGTCTTTGGGGATTTCTAGATCCAAAAGAAAATATCTTCTATTTTCTTGACCTGAAGAGTTAAACTGTTTTATCATCATATACATTTCTTTTCTCAAATCAGCTAAATCCTGGCCTTCTGTGGCTTTAAGTAGTGCCTTTTGCAATCTAGTCATAGGAGGGAGTGATTGATGGGGGGGAGGTGCTGGTGGTATCACTGTCCCTCCCAGTACTCCTCCTCCCTCCATCCTTGAAGGTGAAGTTGATGGGGCTGTGTCAAGGACCTGCTCCATAGGTGGAGTTGAACCTGGGCTGTGAGAGAGAGAATCACCAAGCCCTTTAAGTTCACTTAAGTCCTCATGCCCTTTGGTGATATTGCCATTAATCTGTCCTTTGTCTTCCTCTTTTTCCTCACTCTTCTTCATCTGGCTGTTCTTAAAACTTTTCTTTTTTCTATAACTTGCAGGATTCTTTAAGGCCAATTGTATTTTGTTGTATATATAGAATGATTGCTTGGAAAATGAATGAGGATCTTTATCATTGTAGTATTCACATAGTTGATCTCCTACTAGTTTGCTATTATCTGCCCCTATATCTTCTTCCTTTAAGAATCAAGGGGGCATGTGTTCTAATCTACCCAAGAGTCCAGAGATTTTCTCCCAAGTTACAAGTAAGCCTTGTCCCTTGATCAACTTAAGCATGCTCTCTATAGCGCCTCCTCGGGCTGGGGCTGGGGCTGGAGCTGGGGATGGGGCACAATCTTTTCCTAATATCTGCCACATTTCAGCTAGAAAAGGAAAGTTAATAGTTTAGCTCTTAACAAAGTAAGATCCCTGTTTGTCTATTAAAATACCCTATTTCCTGATCATTGAGGACTTCTTCAGTGAAATTAGGGTCCTTGGTTCACACATTGGTCACCAAATGTGAAGTCTGAGCTAGCTCCCTGTTGATCTCAGGGTCAGCCAGAGTCAGGATCAGCAAAAGCCTTGGTCTTCAGGGGGAGAAGTAAAGGAGATGGACGAAAACTCCACAAGCTCTCTACAACCTCCTCTCTCCTTCTTGTTCAAAGCCAAAGTGACTCTGGCTTGTCTTATTCCACCCCCTAATCCCTCCTACTATTATCTGTATACACCAAAAGATTGAGCCAGCATGGAATAGTAGGAAGGGCCATTTTCCAAGCATATGCTATAGAATCAGTGTCCAATAGGTAATTAACCTTAAGTGCTTGGTTGTCTGATTCCAGTACACCAACTCAGAGTTTCAGCCTTTACAATAGGCCACATTTTCCATCTCCACTAGGAAGGGTGAGGCAATTGTGAGAATGATATTGGGTATGCTGCTGGTGATTGCTGTCATATAAGAATTATGAATGTATAAGGGTTTCATAAGTCATGTATTAGTAAACTTTTTGGACCAGGATTCTTAATAAAGCAGTGATGGTCTTATTCACAACCATCTAGGTCATTAGCTTTCAGCACTACTGAGCAGGATGAAAATGTCATTGACAGCAGAAGTATCTTTATTGACCTGTAAAAACTGATAATCTGCTGATTTCAAATATTGAATATCCAAATCTTAATATTGCTCAGGAGGATTCTGTGCAGATGGCGGAGTGAGTTGGTAAATTTCAAGCCCTCCAGATTTCTCTCTCAAATCAAACAAATTTGTGTCTTAGGGTGAACATAGAATAGTGAAGAATCAAGAAGATTTGGGGGAGAACAAGGTCCTCTTGATACTGTCTGAGATCTGAATAAAGACACCAGGCTGGGGTTTAACCCAGTGAGGTACAAACACCCCTAGGTTAGTTCTTTAGAATTATTTAGTGAGTAGCCCGGGGGCTAGCTTATTGTGGCTGGAACTTTAGTTGGAACCACAGGAACTTTCACCTGAATTGTCTGTGAAGTCTAGGTCTGAGTCTGGGAAGACTGAGGGAACCTTGGCTGATTGGGAATGCCATGCCCCGTTGTGCTGCTGAGATGTAGCCCTGGGCAAGAAAGAACCAGCACATTGAGGAAATGCAGAGGCACTTCTGGAGAGTGGAGCTCCTAGTTTGGGGTACCAGGCCAAAGGGGAGACCTGAAGGGTAGATTGAGGCACCCACCCCTCAATTAGAGGTGCTTATACTAATGCCTATTATTAAAAAAAAAAAAAAAATTAACCGACAAAGAAGAAAGAATCCCACCATAGAAACTTATTATGAGAAGAGGGAAGACCAGGGTTCATCTTCAAAGGAGGACACTAAAGTAAAAAAAAAAAAAAAAAGAAAAAACCTTCTACCCCAAAGGGTAGTGTGAAATGGCTCTCTGTCCAGAGAGAATTTGTAGAACTTAAAAAAATTTAAAAATCATATGAGAAACATTGAGGAAAAACTAAAAAATAAACAAAAAAAAAAAATCTAAAAAAAAAAAATAAGATTACTAAAAAAAAAAAAATTAACCAACTAGAAAAAGAGATACTTTGAAAATTAGAATTGGGCAAGAGGAAACTAGTGAAGCTATAAGGGACCAAGAAATAACAAAACAGATTATAAAGGAAAAAAAAATAGAATAGAATGTGAAATATAAGAAAAATGACAGATGTGGAGAACAGATAAAGAAGAAAAAAAATGTAAGAATAATTGGACTGCCTGAGAAAGTTGTGACCAAAAAAAGAACCTTGACACAATAATGCAAGAAATAATCCGAGAAAATTGTCCTGGAGTGATAGAATATGAAGGAAAAATAGAAATAGAAAAACATCCACCAATCACCACTTCAAAGTGATCCTTTATGGAATATTATTGCCAAAATTTGAAAGATAAAGAGAAAATTTTGCAAGAAAGAAGAAAAAAACAATACAAATACACTGTAGCCACAATTAGAATCCTATAGGACTTAGCAGCAGCTACAATAAAAGACTTCAGATCCTGAAATCATATGTACCAACAATCAAAAGAACTAGATCTGTGGCCAAAAATATCATATCCAACAAAATTATCTATAATATTGCAACAAACTTGCAGATTTTCAGATTTTTCTTTCAACCAAACCTGAACTTAATAGAAAATTTAAAATATAAGAGCCAATTATTTCAAGAAACTCAACATGGACAATTTGTATTTGTTTTTTATTTTTTACGTGGGAACTGAATAGCTCAAAATAAAAATTAGAATTAAGGTAAAAAATAGTAATCATGTTATACAAATGAGGTATAGAGGAAGAATAGACAAAGAGACATAGAGAGTAGAGAAAGGTTCATAGTTTTGAAAACCTACTCACATGGGGAATGAGTTTAATAGGCAATACTACATATATACCCCATGAAGGGTATAACACCCTTCATAATCTATAAAGAAATAAAGCAGGCGGGATGAATGGAAAGGGAAGCAAAGAGTGAGGGAAGAAGACAAGGGAGGGATCCATGGGTGAGGAGAGGTTAAGTAATAGCAAGGCAAGTTAAGGAGTAGAGTTAAAACAGAGTAGGAAGGATAAGAAAAAGGTGGGGGAGATGGTGTGTATGTGTGTATGTATAATCTACATATTTATACATAAATATATCTTTTCTTAAGTATATAGCCTGCTTGGTGGGGAGGAAAGGGGAGAAAAATAGTTATAAAGGTGTGTCACAAAGAACAAAAGAACGATTTGCAAGGAAGTAAAGAAAAGATGGACACTAATGAATATAATTTTTTTTACTAATATATATATATATACATACTAATATTATAATTTATATTTATATATGTTGATTTATTATAAATTATACATATATATGTATACACTAATATATATACTTTCTTGAAATCGTAATTTGTTGTTTTATATTTTGAATCCTTCCTGATCTGCCAGGAACATGACTATGTTCTTTTTTGTTTTATTTCATTGTATTTGTATTCTTTTTCTATTTTTCTTTTTTTCTTATTCTATTTTTTAAAATAAAAAATAAAGCATAAAAATCATGCTCAAAGAAAAAAAAATAAGTTTTTCTTCTTTAAACTTGTTAAATATAATTCAAATCAATATTTGCTTTTAAATTTGAATACAAGTATATGAAGCCCTTTTATCAGAGTCAAGTTAATTTTTTAAGGCAATAAAAATAAGGAATTGTTACTTCTCTATGAAAGTAAAATATTTGTATTGTTCCACTTAATTTTTAAAGATATCTTAATAAGAAAGCCTCTTTATTTCTCATTAGCAGATTCTTGCTTCTAGAATTTTAAGCCTCAAGAGATTGAATTGTAAGGATCTTTTGTAGCCTTGAAGAAGAAAGAGTTGGAATACTCAAACTTCACTATTCCAGTGGAGGTCAGTACAACCTGTAGTAGATAAACCTGTATCTTTACTTCTTCTACTGTCTAACTATGTAACACAATGTGACATTGAAAATAATTAGAAATTTTAAAATGTTTTAAATCCACCATTAACAAATCTGTGTACAAGAATCCTATGTTAGGGGTTAGAAGACTAAATACTATGTCACATATTTACATAATTATATAGCAATTTATATGTGCAGTTCACCTTGCTATTTTTCTAGCTATATTAATTCTGTATTTTGATACTAAGAAATTGGTTATCAGATCAGTGTTACGATATGGCCTTTACTGTAATAGAAATTCCCTCTTGTACCCGTAAAAACTCATTTTTCTGACTATAAACTATCTGTAAGTTTACCGTAGGGTCAGAGTACTAATATTAGAGGTCATAAGCTCTGGGACAGTAAATCAACAGGATGTAATAAAAGTTTGGTGGTTTTTTTTTTTTTTTTTTTTTTAAAGCTACATGGAGAATTTTCTCCAAAGTAGGAATTATTGTTCCTAGTATTGAATGTTAATATTTATATTAAAATACAGTTATAAAATACATTAATTGGTTTATTTCTTGCTCCTTTGAATAAATGAAATTATGGATTTGTTTAAACTCTTATTTTTTATATTTATTGATTTTTTTTTAAAGTAGAATTTTATTTCCTTAAAATTTAGTTTTTAAAGAAGTTTCACTGAGATTACTTTTCACAAATAGATTATTTATTCCAGTGTTCTTGGCTGTCATTTTTCTGGATCTCTCAGTTCAGTTTCCAGATTAGGGTTTTTATATTGAGTTATATAACATGATTACATCAATCGTTAGTGATTTCACTGGCATGGAAACTCCCTTTTCCTATGTATCTTGTAGTCTATAACTAAGTATCTTAAAACACAGAAATGTTAAATGACTTATCTACAGAGTTTAAGTGACTTTCCCATTTCATGGTTAATGCCTGGAAAATTGGTGTCGGAAGTAGGAAGACCTAAGATCAAATTCTGACTGTAATACATAATAAGTATATGACCTGGGCAAATCGTTTTATGTCTTAATGCTCTGGGCATCATTAAAATTGCAAGTCACAAATATGTGCCAGTGAACATCAGTAGGAGTTTCTACTATAGGAATTCTTTATCCTGTTGAAAAAACAGGTGAAAACCGGAGGAAATGTCTTAGGGGACAGAAGCATTAGGTATATTGCTCAAATTTTGAAAATGCTTTAATTTTGTAGTTGACTTTTTATTTTTCCCCTTGGACTGGAACTTTGATTTCATTTGTTTAGGAAACATGTTGAAGAAACTTCCTTTACCAAAGCAACCTGATGATATATCTGTAATTTGTAATCTTAGAGAATTACCTGTGACACTAAGATGTGTTGATTTGATGATTTGATCGGGATCACATAGCCATTCTGTGTCAGAGATAAGAAATGAACTCAGGTCTTCTGACTCCAAGGCTGGTTTTTATGCCAAGTTGTTATCTGTTCTTCATTGAGTGCTCAAAGTATATAAACCCTTTGCTCTCAGAGGTGAGATGAATGAGGCGAGACTCATAGGGTATGAGAAGAGCTCCAGTTTATTAAGCTGTACAGCCTTGTTGATATACATTTTTGTAAGTGTGATCAGTGTGTGAACAGTAGTCAATCCCCAATCACCATTCAGAGAAGCAGTTCGTGGGCTTTGTATTTGCATGATATCTGCCAATGGGAGGAGAGCCAGTCCAGCCTTGTAGCAACCTGCTCACAGAGGAGAGGGTCTGTCAAGGCATCCCTACTTACGAGCAACTAGCTGTGATCATCAGACTAATCCCTTTCCCATGCTATGCATCACTGCTCCTTGGTCAACAAGGGAGTTTCTGCAACAAGGCAGAAAACTTATTGTGCACCAAAGATGAAGGTGGCCTCTGTACTTTCTCGGCAGGATCCCATATCCTAGCAATTACCTTTTAATAAATTTCCTTAATATTATGCTACCATTTAATATTTGTTAAATAGTCATATATTATATAACATCATATTATTTGTATGCAAATAGCAGGGAATTTTTTTTGAGTTAATGAATGGAACTAGAGTGAATACTTTTTTCTTTCTCTCTCTTTTTTTTTTTTTTTTTAACATTTTTATTTAAAGTTTTTGGTTCCCAATTCTTTCCTTCCCATCTTCCTCTCCACCACCATGAAATAGAAAGCAATCAAATATAGGTTATATATGTGAAATTGTGTATAACTTAACATATTGGTCATTTTGAACAAGAAGACTTGAATTTTTTTTTTTTTTATTTTTTTTTAAGGAGTGAAAAATAGCATGCTTTAGTCTCAATTCAAATAATATCAGTTTTTTGTCTGGAGGTAGATAGTATGTTTCATCATTAGTCCTTTGTCTGAGATAATTATTCCTACCCTTGCTTTTTTTTGCTTCAGGTAAAGCATAATAAATTCTGCTCAACCCTCTTATCTTTACCTTGTGTGTATCTCTCCTTCAAATGGGCTTCTTGTAAACAACATATTGTAGGATTCTGGTTATCCCCCTTTTTATCTATTTCCCTTTTATGGGTGTGTTCATCTCGTTCACATTTATAATTATGACAACTGTGTACTTCCTCCATGATATTTTCTCCTTGTTTTCCCTCCTTTCCCCCTTATTTCCTATTTTTTCCTTCCTCATAGTTGTTTTACTTCTGATTACCATTTTCCCCTATCTATAACTTTCCCTTTCCCCTTTTATTTTTTTCATTCCTTTTCTACTTTTATATAGAGTAGGATAGGGTTCTATATCCAACCTAGTTTCTATTTTATTCTCTCTGACTCAATTTTGATGAGATTAAGGTTTAAGCTCTACACTATATCTCCACCACCTTTCCCTCAATTATAATCGCTCTTTTATAGCTCTTTTGTTTTGGAAATTTTACTCTAATCTATTTCTTCCCCTCCTTTTTCCAGTGCAATTTTCTTTTCTGACTCATTTATTTGATTTGATTTTTGGGTATCATTCCATCAAAGTTACCTTATACATAATCCTCTGTCTATATATATATACTCCTTCTAATTGCCCTTATAGTAATATATTTCTTAAGCGTTACAGTATTTATTTTACAATATAGAAATATAAGTAGTTTAACTATTGAACTTTTATGTTTTTTTCTTTCTTGTTTCTTTTCTACCTTTTTATATTTTCATAGAGTCTTGTATTTGGAGTTTTGATTTTTTGTTTTTTAAATTCAGCTCTGGTCTTTTAATTAGGAATGCCTTCAAGTCCTCTATTTCATTAAATATTCATTTTTGTTTTTTTGTTTTTTTTCTTTGAAAGATTATATTTGTTTTTTTCTGGGAAGGTGATTGTTGGTTGTAATCCTAACTCCTTTGCCTTCTTTTATATCACATTCCAAACCCTCTGGTTCTTTAATATAGAAGCTGTCAAATCCTGTGTACTCCTGACTGTACCTCTATTGTATTTCAATTGTTTCTTGTTAGTTGCTTGCAGTGTTTTCTGCTTAATCTGTGAGCTCTGGAATTTAGCAATGATCTTCCTGTGAGTTTTCATTTTGGGATCTCTCTCAGATGGTGATTAGTGAATTCTTTCAATTTCTATTTTGTCCTCTGGTTTTATATATCAAGGCAGTTTTCTTTGATAATTTCTTGAAAGATGTCCAGGTGTTATTATTTTTTTTAATCATGGCTTTCACATATTCCAAAAGCTTTTCTGTTGTCTCTTTTGAATCTTCTAGATTAGTTTTTTATCTTTTTTCTAATGAATAATTTAACATTTTTGTTCTTTTACTTTTTGATTTTGTTTTATCTTATCTTGATATCTCATTGAGACACTAGCTTCCACTTGCACGATTTTAATTTTTAAGGAACTAAATTTTTTTTTTTTTAAAAGAACTTTTGTATTTCCTTTTCTAATTGGCCAATTCACTTTTTAGGGAATTATTTTTCTTGGTAAATTTTTGTTTCTCTTTCCCCAAGCTATTGACTCTTTTTTTCATGATTTTTCTTGCATTACTCTCATTTCTTTTCCCACTTTTTCTTCTACTCCAATTTGCTCTTTAAAATCCCTTTCAAGTTCTTCTAGGAATTCTTTTTGGGCCTGAGACTAAATTACATTTTATTTTGAGACTATATGTATATGCTCTTTTGACACCGTCTTTTAATTTTATGCCTTTTCTTTTCACCATAGTCACTTCTTAAGGTTAATTTTTTTTCTCATTTTTGCTGCCTTTTTTTCTGATTTAGATGTGAGGGTTGGGCTTTGGTCCTGTCCTGTCCCAAGCTTTTTTATGCTGGGGCTCAGGATCTTATTGTTGGCTTTCATCAGGCTTCAGAGTTTAGCTGTTTGCTTTCATTGTAGAGTAGGCTATTTTTCTGGCATATAGCGGGGGTTGTGAATGGGATTCCTGTTGACTTTTCTTGGGTGTGGGGCTTAGTTGCTGGCTTCCCCCAGGGTGGGGAAGTCTCTGTTAGCAGGCTTGGGTCTAGGGTGGAGTCTTGCTGTTAGCCAGCCCTAGGTTGGGGCTTCATTACTGGTTCTGGAATAAGCCCTAATGTATAGGAACTGCTTCCCTGCTCCTAGATACATTTTGAGGTAGTTTTCTAGTTGTTTGTACAGGAATTTGGGAGGGTTTCAGAGGGTTTTTTCCTCTCGTTGACATTTTGGCATCAGGTCTTCAAATACATTTTGAATACTAGCATACTTGTAGGGTCAGACACTAAGTTATGTAATTTCAAGAGTTTTAAGAGACCCTTGCCACCAAATTAGATACAGGAATGTTTATAGGTAGAGATTTATTCCTTAGGCTACAGGGTTAATTCTTTATTAAACATAAATGCCCTTGGGAAAAGTAACCCATTTGCTTTTATCACACATTTATGGCATCTGGCTGTGTATCAGTTTATTAAGTCTTTCTCTGACAATAAAGTTTGATTGGAGGGAATGGGAGAAAGGAATAAAGCCTCAGCTAGTGAGAAAAAAGCCTGTGATTTTTGCACAGGGAAAAAAAAAACAACTTTTCTTACTTCATAACTTTGTCTAAGGGCTATCCTGTAGCATCACTTATTCACTAATACAGGGTCCTGCCTGGCCTAGATTTTTAATAGATATTTTTGTATGCAAATCTTCAACCTAAAATAGTTTCTTAAATACTCAAGAATAGTTTATCTTATGTAGGCTAAATATTCTCTCTAATCCTGCTTATCTTATTAATTTCTAAGCAAACCTTTTGTTAATAGTGCACAGGTAAACTTAAGCCCAGCTAGTGTCCAAATCATCACACAGAATGAGTGGGTAATTAATGAATGGAGTTTTAACATGTTAATATTTAAAAAAATTTTTTTGGTATACCGCTTTTCTGTTTCCTTCTAACTTTTTTCTTTGGCCATGTGCTTTCTTTCATTTGAGTTAGTACAGACATTTGTTAAATGGTTTTTATTGCAAGTATATGTAAAATAGGTAAATCGTCTACTGTACAAGTTGAAATAACTGTCCAAAATATTTAGTGGGTTATAGTTATGGAATATAAATTAGAGTCTCCATGAAAGACTGGATCCTCTTTGTGTTTAGGACCCAAACTTTTTGACATTTAAATCTCTTCACAATCTAGTTCTAACCTCTTTTTTCAGGTTAATTTTACTTTATTCCCCTATCCTAAACTCTACTTTAGGTAAACTGTTCTCAATGCTTAACTTGAAGAGGGGACCCCAGAACTCTGAAGATCCTTGGAGAAAATCTCCAATTCTGCCTCAATAAGAGACACTGCCCCAAGTCTTTTTCCTTTAAATTAATTTAAGTTTTAACTGCTTGAATGGGGAATGACGAGGAAACCCCAAAACACTGAAAAATCTTTAAAGGAGAAAACTTCCTTCTACTCTGCTTCAGGGAAGGGACTTCACCCCAAGCACAAACAGTTTCATCTTTGTTATCTGGCTTGGGGAAGGCTCAATTCAATTCAAATTCTAACCCTGGCTGAAACCCAGCCAGGAGCCAACCTGGGACTCCACCCACAGGCCTCTTTAGCTAAATCTCTCATTATAAAAGAACCAAGTTGGAGTTTTCTCTTTGCAGAGGGTCAAAACATGCCATCACCATGCCTGACACCACCCTGGTTCCAGTGCCCTCTTATGTCTACCTTCAACTTTACTAACTAGACTTTATTTCCAATCTCCATAATAAACCTCTTTTATCAATCTAGGTTTTCGGGTCTGTAAATTCCTTTACAGGGGACTCTTGCACCGCTACTAGACCTCATTTAATTACTTATCCTTGTGCCAAATCCAAAGGGGTTGCAGGGGAGCTCTATTTGACTCCCTGTACCTGGAACCTGACACTAGACCTTGATTAACCCTAATTTCATTTAGGTACCCCCAATTCTAAACCTCATCAAACTGTTCTTGCTTCTTGTTCTCAATGCATAACTTCCTATTTCTTGACTGTGCTTTTTATGTGGGCTAAGAGGTCAACAAACACCATGCTTAATTAGCATACAGCATATACTTAATAAATCCTTGTTTATTGATTGAATATAACTTGTTGCATCCAAAGTAATACAAATATCAGCCAGTTTGATGTTGAGAAAGGTGATTCTCTCTCTCTCTTTTTTTTCCTTTGTGCCTTGTTTAACCACAAGAATGGTTTTAGTTTGGCTATTTCATACACACACACACACACACACATACACACACATATGCTATTTATAATTCAAATTACTTTAAGTACTTTATACTAAAAGAATACCATAGTCATAAAAGAATTCTTGATTGACACAAGAATTTTTATAAATTCTACCTTTAATTCCTGTCTTAAAGCTTTTTATATTCCATACCTTTCTCTAACATTTCCATAAACTTTTGGAAATCTTTTTTATTTCTAACTTTTGTTTTTTTATACCACTTTCATTTTGAAATATATTTCTTTCCTCATCTTACCCAGGGAGAGTCATCCTCTAAAACAGATTAAAAATAGAGAGAAGGAAAAAGGGTTTAGTAACTAGCAAACATATTCATGAAAATATTTTTAGTATTTCCATTCTCTGGAAAGAATGGAAGATGATACATTTTCTAATCTCCTTTTCAGATCCGAGCTTGTTATTATCATTAAGTAAATTAATTAGTTTAGTTTAGTTTTTTCCATTAACTTTTTTTGTAGTTATAGGGTATTTTGATTTTTGAACTTCACTCTATATTAGTTCACATAAGACTTTGGTGAATTTTAAAATTCTGTATATTCATTGTTTCTTGTGTTGTAGTAAGAAGATTTTGTTACTTCACATTTATTATCCATAGCAAATCAACAGGCATCTATCTTGTTTTCCACACTTACTGCCTCACGAAGAGTTGTTACAAATATCTTGGTATTTTTGTCTGCTTCCTTGTTGGTATGTGGCTAGCAATGGGATTTCTGTGTCACAGTGCCATAAGCTTAAAATAATGTTATAATTAGGCAAATTCTTTTGTCTCTTTTTCCCTTTTCTTCTCCCTTCCACACTTATATAGATTAATTTTTCCTTATTGCCTTTCACTCCTTTCAGTTTTCAACAAATCATTCTATAGGGAGAGAGTTTGGAATTCTCTCCTTTTTCACTTTTTATGACTATTTGCCTCTTTGAGACATTAGACTAGCTGTGTGTGGGTGTTCTTGTAAGTTCAACTTAAAATTTTAAATAAGGCTTGGCATTTTTTTTTTTTTGTAAACTTTTAAGTTTTCATCCTTAGTATTTAAGGAAATGACTTCATTTCATAAAGACAATTTGAGAAAATATATAGGGAATTAGAAAAAAGTTAACATTTTGATCACTTAGCTTACATTAATGTGTGATGGAAGTTAGACAAAATTATGGCATTTAGATTTCAAGGGTAAATATCTAGAAGGAAAAGACAAAGAAGAGACAGTCCAGAAGAAGAGACATCCATTGTTTTCACAATCAAACCAAACATTTTTCCTTAAGAGCAAGCATTTTTGAAATTTAAAGAAGTCTTGTCAGATTAGAATACCTTTAAATCACCAGTAAGAAAATTCAGACCCTTGATATTGAATTTTCAGGAGTCTTTCAAGGGGTTCTTACAAAATAATTATTAGCATTTCTGGCTGAGCTTTGGAGTCACAGGTGTTATATAATGGACTTCTATTTTCAGAGGCTTAGTCAGAATCTAAATAATTGGTTCAGTTCTCTCCCTTGTGAAAGGATAGGAGTTAAATAAACAGAGGAATCAAAAAGATATTTTCCCTCACAATCCCATTCAAATACTGTTTAATAGTTAATATTACTGATTAAAAATGCTTTTTTAAAAAACTTTGTACATACTACAGCAACCTTGAGTCCATTGACTCCTGTCACTCTCATGCTCACATTATTAATGTTTTAATTTAATAAACATTAGATCCTTAAGCCAAATTAAAATTTGGCAGTTCATTCTATATAGTTGGAGAAAGATTGGTTAGTTTAGATAAATTTCTATGATTATCTTTTAGAATTGAATATGCTTTAGATGTATTGGTGTGAAAGAGTTGACTGAGCATTGTGACAAAACTATACTTATTAAAATTATCTTCTGGGATGGAATTTGGTCATCAATTTAACCTTCCAGTAGAGAAATCAAGATTTTCCAGAGTGACAGTAAGAATGATCCACCTTCCTTACTGATTTAGTTGTAATTGAAGTCGAGTCCTTAAGGAAACTGATGAACCATATCCCACCTGGGAAGGATTCTAAGTTATATTCTCTCTTTAAAATGAGAGAGACTGTTTATTAACTAAGACTATTAATTATTCCAGCAAAAGGGCTCATGATCCCAGATATACTGTGCATACCCACTGATTAGAAGAAAAATAGGAAATTAATTAACTCCTGGGCCCCCTTGCTCTATTCAAACAGATTATTTGCAAAGTTTCCAAATTACATGGCATAGAAATAATGAAGATAACCAAGTTTGAGCTTTAGCTTTGGCAGTTCACTAGGAATGATTCTGTGTGTTCTAAGGTCTCTCTAGCATTAGACAAAATATTTATATCGATGGAATGTCTCCTTGGTAAACCAGTTGATAAAGAGATAACTTTGCAGTGACAAGCAAAGATACTAAATAGATGCAAGTCATAGTTCTCCATAGCTCCAATCAAGAAACCTTGAGATATTTCTAGCTATCTTTTTACTTGGAGGCAGTTACATGCCATGTTAGACTAGACAATCCTGTGTTTCCTTTGCATGAATTGTGGTGAACATCAGACCCTCCAGAAAGCATAGACAGTTGTCTATGAATCTCTTTTCTTCACTTATGAGTTTGACTCCTAAATAGCTGAAGGATTTAAAAATGCCAGGCCATGGGCTATTATTATCAGATTGACTCTTTTTCTTATAATAGAGAGGTAGCTAATAATATGTCCTCTGTCATGCTTAAAAATAGTGATACATCTCTCCTTACCCCACCTATTAGTCCCAGATCCACTTGATTTTAGTGTAAGTTGAGCATCTGAGCTTTTTTAAACTTAGAATTGAATTTTGAGTGCTCTGAGCTCTCTAATCTTTGGATAATAATCTTCATCAGATAATAACATTACAGCAATCTTATCCCAACTAAAAGAATTGCTATTAAAAAAACAAACAAACAAAAAAAAAAAACCAAGCAAACAATCAACCTGATGCAATTATGCTTATAGTTCCTTTTTTCCCCTTGGTATTTTGAATAATTTAAGTTTTTATTTTAAAGACCATATTCTGATGTTGATAGCAATTGAAAAATTTTCTTACTATGTGATTGACTTTTCTGAAATATGTCATATAGATATTATGATGAAATGGATCTCCCAGTTGTTTATGGTTAGTGTCTCTAACTTCAAGACTTTGTGGTACTTTAGGGAAATGCCTCTATTTCTCTAGGTTTTTACCTTATTTACTCTTTTTCTTCCTGATCCCTTGTTAGATTTTTGGAAATTACTTTCCCCTGATTACAAAGCTCACTTAAATGGTTAATTTTTTTTTTCTCCTGTTTTTAACCTAAATGGAGACAGCAAATCTAGTTATGTAGACCTCTTAAACTCATCAAGGGAATAACACTTGGAATACCAAAGGAATATTTGCTAGGGAGCTTAACTTCAAATAGAAGACTGGAATAGAAGTCTGAGCTCTCATTTCAGAATAACAGTTCTTTTATTTCTTCTTGTTTCTCAACTCATTGCTCAGAGAAGCTATTCCAAACGTTCTTTCTCTTCCCAAGTCTCTCATGACTCTCCTTCCCTCTTCTTTCAACTGAGGACCTCACTTCTTATTGAGAAAATTAAGGCCGTTCATTCATAACTCACTCTTCTTCATTTCAGCTCCTTGATATGATCCTCCCTTCTCTTTGCTTCTAATCTCTGACAGTAAGGTAGGCCTCCTCTTTGCCAAGGCTGCCCCCTCTCATGTACCCTTCATCTTATTCCCTCCTGACTTCTTTAAGAGAAACTATTTTTTATTATATGTGTCTGTCTATCCATCTGTCTATCTGCCTATGTGTCTTTCTGCCTATCTGACTGTCTGTCTGTATATGTCTGTCTTGTGTCTTTCTGTCTGTCTACCTATCTGTCTTTTTATGTGTCTGTCTGTGTGTCTTTCTGTCTATATATCTGTCTTTGTGTCTTTCTATCTGCCTGTCTATTTCTATCTGTGTCTGTTTAGCTATCTATCTGTATATTTATCTGTCTGCCTTTCTGCCTAATTTTTGATTTCTCCTTATTTCTTGGTTCCTTCCTTTGAACATGCTCAAATCTTCACTGTTCTTTAAAAAAAAAAAAAAAGCCTTCACTAGATTCCACTTTTTCCTCAAGCGTTTTCCTTTCCTATAACAAATTCCTATAAAGAGAAATCTATGTATGCCCTGCCTCTACTTCCTGTTTTGTAATCTGGCTTCAAACCCCAACCGAAACTACTTTTAATAAAGTTACCAACAGTCTTGTAATAGAAAGATCTGACAGTCTTTTCATAGCTCTTATCCATCTCTACTTAGGTGCTGTTTTTGACACTGTTGATCATGTTTTACTCATGGACACTTCTTCCTATCTGAGTTTTTGCAACATTATTTTCTCTCCTGGTTCTCCTATCTAATTATTCCTTCTCAATTCCTATTACTTCTTCATCCTTTGCTTCACAGTTATGGCTGTTTCTGAAGACTCTCTTTCTTTCTCTCTCTTTATCTCTTTCATTGTTTCTCCTTCTAGCCTTATCAGCTGCCATGAGTTTAATAGTCATTTCTTTGCAGAAAATTCCCATCTATATATATCCAGTCTTAGTTTCTCTTCTGAGATTCTTTCCCATATCATGCCCTTTGATATTTTTAACCTGGATGTTCCAGAAACATCTAAAGCTCAACATGTCCCAAACTGAAACTCATAATTTTTCTCCAAACGTACCATTTTCCCCCTAAAGTATTACATATTTCTAACATTCTCCCAGGTTCATAATCTCAGTGGTCTACTTTACTCTGCTTCACCTTGCATATCCAATCACTTTTTACATTTTTGCACCTTTCTACCTTCACAGCCAGTAAAAAATGTCCATACTTTTGGGAAAGAAACATGTTTAATTTTGGATATGTTCCATTCAGAGTGTTGGGAGGACTTCCAGGTGGGATATCAAACAAGCTTCAGTCTGGCTTCTTATCTCCTCTCTACTGTGACACTCAGAACTTACCAGTGATCTGTGACCTGCCAGATCTGATGGCCTTTTCTAAATCCTCTATCCTCTTTCATCTTTCAACTGCATTTGATACCATCGATACTCTGACTGCTAATACCATCTCTTTTCAGCTTCCATGACAATGATTTCTTTTGGCTTTCCTAGCAGAATGACTATTCTTTCTTAAGTTCCTTTAGTGTATCATCAATCTCCTATTCACTCACTACCTCTGACCCCCCAAAGCATGGGGTTTCTCCTAAGGGCCAGGCTCAAGTCCATTCCTGTTCTCTCTCACTTCTCATTCTTGGTGCTTTTAAGCATTTTCATTTCAGAGCAGGTGACTTCCAAGCTTATATATCCAGTTTCAGGTTGTACTCCTATTCTTTTGGATATCTGGACTATGTCTAGAATATGGAACTGATGTTATAGATTGGGCTTCACTCTATTTAAGAAAAAATTGGAGGAAGAGAGGGGAAGTGTAAAATGCAACTTAATACACATCCATAATAATAACTAACATTTATATAAGGATTAAAGCAATTTGATACCTATATGATGATACCTCTTTTATTATTATCATCTCCATTTCACAAATAAGGAAATTGAAGCTAGGAATGATTAAGTGATTATCCCGGAGATAGATAATTTGGAAGTGTCTAAACAGAATTTGAACAGAGGATTTTCTGAATCCTTTGTTCTCCTAATTTGCTTATGGTATCACCCTTTAGGCTCAAATCATGTAACCATTTTGACCTTATTTTGGTATGGAGTCTGAGATGTAGGCTTGTGCTGAGTTTCTGGCATTATTTTCCAATTTTCCCAGCAATTTTTGTGAAATAGTGAGTTCTTATCCCAGAAACTAGGATTTTCTAGATTACTATAGTCTTTGATTATTGTATCATGTATATCTGACCTATTTAATCTATTCTGCTATTTCACCACTCTATTTCTTGACCCATACCAAATGATTTTGATTATTACTGGTTTGTAATAGAGTTTTTGGTCTGGTACTGCTAGATCATAGTCATTTGTAGTTTTTTTTTTTTTTTTTTTCCCATTAATTCCCTTGACATTCTTGATGTTTTGTTCTTCCAAATAAATTTCACTGTTATTTTTTCTTGCTGTATAAAATAATTTTTTGGTAGTTTGATTGGCATAGCACTGAACAAGTAGACCAATTTACTATATTAGCTCAACCTACTCATGAGCAATTGTTATTTTTCTAATTGTTTAGATCTGACTTCATTTGTGCGAGAAATTTTTTGTAATTGTATTCATATAGTTCCTGCATTTGTCTTGGTGAGTAGTAAATATTTTATTTTGTCTACAGTTAATTTTTAAATGAAAAAAAAATTTTCTTCAGTCTCTTGCTGCTGGGCTTTGTTAATAATATTTAGAAATGCTGATGATTTGTGTGGGTTTGGATTTCTGAATTCAAGTCCCAACATCCTATCTGAGTCTTTTAGCTATATGTATTGATCGATGACTGGAGAGCATGAGTATAACCTGGCTCTGCCATTATTTCCACTGCAATCACACACACACAAAAATCATATAACCTCTTAGGCCTTTAGATTATTCATTTGTATGCTGACGGATTTGGATTAGATGGAATTTAAGAGCTTTTCAGTTTTTTAAAGATGTTACAAGTGATTTTCAAGTCATCAATCTCTGGCTGGTAAACCTGTATAGGCTGTATAGGCCATCTTTGCTTTTTCTATTAATTCTAATATCAATAGGTTAATATATTTCTCAATGCAAAAAATGAATGTGACTTTTCCAAACCTTTCCCAAACTCTGATTTTTGTGTACATTAGTCAAAAGGAGAAAGGAAAAAAAGAAATGGAACATAGCAAATGTATTTGGGTCCACTTCTACTTTCATATACCGATATTGCTTGATTTATTTCAGGGATAAATAATATGTACAGGTATTTACCCTTAGTTAGAACAAATTGATATTTTTCCCCCTGATTTTTGTCATTTTAATTTTACATAGTATTCATTGGTTTCCCATTGCTTTAATACAATATGATATAATAGTAATAAATATGCTTAAAACTATTCAGAATGTTAATCATTCTGAAGCACTTTTCAGCACTAAGTGAAATTGTTTCATGGTTTGTTGTTTGAAATTACTTATAAAATTAGCAAAATGATGATATACTAAAAAAAAGAATTGAATGTAAGAGGGATTTTTGTTTCCCAGAATCAGAAATGAAACCCATAAAATGAACTAGTAGCTCAATTAGTAACTCACACTTATATATTTTTAAAGTTTGCAAAAAACTTTTCACTTCTCTTGTTTAATCCCCACTGCAATCTTTTGAGGTCAGGGATAAGAATACCATTGTCTCTATTTTATGTGTTAGGGCATTAAGGCATGGAGCTCTTAGGTGAATTGATATCATTAAATAGTTCTAATTCTGGTTATAATCCTGTTGTTTTTCTATTACATTAGTTTGTCCCTAATTTTGATTTTTAAACATTGATAATTATTTTCATTTCTCATTGTCTGCCTCCTCTTCCCCTCCCCAAGGCCCTGACGCCTAAAATGCTTTCCACCTCATACTTCTGTCTCTTTACGTCTATGTGCGTTTCTCTTGAGATTCAACTCAAATACTAGCTTCCGCAGGAAGCCTTCCCTGTCCCTCTGACTCCTAGAAACGCCCCCCTTTAAAATTAGCTTCTCTCCATGCTATATGGATCTTGTGTGACCTGTTTATTTACTGATTGTCTCCTCTTATCACATGAAAAAAAAACCTCTTTGAGACAGTCATTATTTATGTTTTTGCTTTTGTTTCCCTAGTGTTGAGCAATGTCTGATGCATAGTAATGTTTAATAAATGGATTATTGTTGGTTGATTGATTAGTCATGTAGTTTTACATGATTATGTAGAATGGGTCTTTTTAATAATTTTGTGAGGAAGTAATAATTTTTTGAAAGCAAAAAATAAATGATGTTATAGTGATAGTTGGCAGTATAACCTTGATGTCTTATTAATATAACGTTATGGCATACATAAATAAATATACCTTTCAGAGCAAAAAATTGTCCCAAATAAATAAGTCCTGACAAAGTGATCAGAGATTGCTGGGAAAAGTTAAATAGGGATATGAATATTTAATTTCATAAGTGATAAAATGTGATTTTAAAAAGCAAAGCAAAATAGAAATTAGGAAAAGGTTATTTGCAAATTATTTTAATTAGTCTGCCAAAGGGTATTGAATTTGTCTAACCAAACTTTCAGTGTGCAATATGAATCTTTAGTTCTTAGTCACCACAACAGGAAACTCGAGTCAAAATCGAAGAAAGTAGACTTCACATTAAAATACAACCAGCTTTTAGGTACAGAAACCAGGTCGTAGGTCATCAAAGTAAGAATGCTGAATTTGTTTTTTTTTTCTTTTTCTTTTTTTTTGCTTTTTTGCTGAGGCAATTGGGGTTAAGTGACTTGCCCAGGGTCCCACAGGTAGGAAGTGTTATGTGTCTGAGACCAGATTTGAACTCAGATTGTCCTAACTAAAGGGCTAGTGCTCTATCCACTGTACCACCTAACTGCCTCAAGAATGTTGCATATCTTTAAAAAGAAATTAAAATTATTTTTCCCAAGATGCCAACTATATATTGTGATATATGCTCTCATAAACAATTAAATATTTGAATAATCTTGGGTCAGATGACATATGCCATTTTATTTTTCCCATAGATTTAGAGCTGCCTAAAAACCTCAGAATCTTTCTAGTATAACTTCTCATTTTATTCAGAAGAAAACTCAGGTCCACAAAGATGAAATTGCTTGACCAACGTCACATAGTAAACATCAGAATCAGGATTTGAAAATTGACTGCAGATCAATTTAACCCAAAAAAGATTAGATGGCTCCTTCATTTATATTAAGAAAGTTTTATGTCAGTCATTGCATATAGTGTTAATATTACAGTCCTGTACTTGGCAAGCTGTAAAATTAAAGTTCATTAATTAAATGTTAGATTGAGACTGAATAAGTTCAGATAGATTTTTCTATATATCTGCATTTTACTTAAAAACATTCTATTATTTTCCCCCAGAACTCTATGTTCTATGTTTGGCTATATTGCTTTGAGAATATTACTTTTCTTTACACAAAACATATATTCTAGACTAATTTTGCTCCACATATTAATTAACAAGCTTTTAAGATGCTATTTACAAGGCTCTGTTTTAGATGCTGACATACATAGACAAAAATGCCCATGCTCTTAGGGAGTTTACATTCTAGCACTGAGACAATATTCATATATGACTACAAACAATGAAACCAGATAGTTTTAGGTATGCTAGCCATGGAATTGGGTGAGGGGGGAAGGAATTCAGGAAAAACTTTATGTGAAAAGTGATGCCTGGACTGATTTTTAAAGGAAAGAAAGGATTCTAAGAGAGAAAGGTATGAGTCAATTTAAGGAGGAATTAATGGTGACTCTCAAGTTTGGTATCTTACTTAAACAAGTGAAGTTTTCAACCCTTATTTTTACCTTTTAAATAACTTGGGAATTTTTAATGATATTCAATGGTTCAGGTATATCTCAACTGGGGTTTCCCTGATGAATCATTAAAGCCAGTGAGTGGGTAGGAAGGAACCTTTTTCGATATGGCTCCATTCACTGCTGTGTTGTTGGTAGCTTTTTAAATAGAACTTATGTGGGGTGATGGTGGTGGTAGTGGTGCTGGATTGAGATGCAACGGTAGAGGAGAGGTAGAGAGAAAGAAATAGGAAGAAAATATACCATAAACCTCTAATCATTTATTGAAAAATCTTATTCAAATTTTACTTTTCTTAAGTTGAAAACATTCAGTATATGAATTTATTGACTTAATTCATTATCTATCTTACCAAAGGCTGTGCATATGCAAACAAGACCTGTAGGTAATTTCTGTAGGTAATTGAGTCTTTAAGATGTTGAATGATCTGTGGATAAGACTGTGGAATCAATTTCTCATATGTGTGGGATTGTAACCGTTAATAGTCATTACTGAAACTTATACCTTCCTACAACTGGCATCAAGAGTATATCTGTGGAATATATTAATACAGTTATTACTTTGATTTTAAATTGTTTGGTTGGAAAAAATATTTTGAATATCAGAGGTAACTTAAATTGCTTAACTAGACATCATAGGGCAGGGGCAACGTATGAATTTTTATGAAGGATGCTAATAGTTTTAAAAACCACCTGGATATGCTCATATTTAGTCATATCTTCTATTAAGTAATTGGTAAATTATAATCTGATCATACTTGAGTGTTTTCAAGTGAGAAATGCTGTTATTCAACATATAAAATAAAATATCATGCACACATACATATTTTTAAAATGTTAGTCATCCATATTTCAGAGAATAAAAAAATTGAACCAAACCTAAAATAAACCCAGGTAAAAATGACTACAAAAATAAAAAGTAAGAAATACCCATAGCTATGGAACTTTGTAATACTGCTGATTTCTGTGATTAATGAGACATAATTTTAAAAATTATTGTAACTTTTTATTTACAAAATATATGCATGGGTAATTTTTCAACATTGACCCTTGCAAAACCTTCTGTCCATATTTTCCCCTTCTCCCCACCCCCTCCCCCAGATGGCAGGTATTCCAATACTTGTTAAAATGTATGTTAAATCCAATATATGTATACACATCCATACAGTTAGTTAACTTGCTGCACAAGAAAAATCAGATCTAAAAAGTAAAAACAAAAAAATTGAGAAGGAAAACAAAAATGCAAGCAAACAACAACAGAAAGAGTGAAAATACTATGTCCACACTCAGTTCCCACATTCCTCACCCTGTGTGTAGATGGATCTCTTCATTACTCTACAATTTGGAACTGGTCTAAATCAATTCATTGCTGAAGAGAGCCAATATGACCTAATTTTAAGTGAACAGAGACTAAAAATAAAAATGTACATGCTTGTAAAACTATACATTTTTTATTTTATGTTAGTTTTGTTTATGTAGGTATAGAAAAGAATGATACTATATTCATGATTTTTTCCTCTTGTAATATTAAACAAAACTCAAAATTGTGAGGATATTTGGAATTTTGCATATTTAACTTGTTAAATATTGCAAAATTTTATTAAACATTAAAATAAACCAATTCATTAATAATGACTTAGGATTTTTTAAAGCTGTGTTTTGCAGTAATATTTCATTTTTTTTTGTCACTAGTAGCAAATCGTGTATTGTAGAAAAATGACTTTTTTAGACAACTGAAATAGACTCCATTAGAAACCAGCCTTAGAAACATTCATATGTGTTGTCTAATGAGAATCTTTCTAAAGTATAAAATACTTGATTGTATTAATTGATATTTTGAATAAAAATCTTTTCTTATGGGCTTCATGTCTTTATTGTAAAAAAATGTTTATTAATCATAGAGTTTACAAGTAGAAGGAAACTTAGAGTTCATCTAATCCAATTGACTTCACTTGTTTTATAAATGGGGAAACTGAGACCCAGAAGGGCATCACATAGGTAGTAAAATGCAGAACCCCATTTGAATTTAAATTCTCAGAATCAAAATTTAAAGTCTTTTAACTGTGTGATATTACTATGCCTTGAGGGGGTTATTGAGGTTGCAGGCATATTTGCCCTTATTGAAATGACTTCATATTGGTATGCTTTCCTACTTTATGATTTTTCTCTTTCTTTTTGGTATCACTTCTATCCATTGTTATGATTTATTTTTATATATCCTCCATTTGTGCTTGGATTATATTATTTGCTTTATACTAGGACAGAAATGAATATTGTTGGGGGAAAACCAGATAATTGGGTTCATTAAATGAGTATTCTTAATTTTACACACCTATTATTTCAACCCTACATTATCCACTTTAGTATGAAATCTTGACAGTGGTCCTTTTTTCCTAACAAATTAAATATATGAACTTTGTAATAATAAAGTTTTTGGTAAGGTCTTTTGTTTGGTTTTATTTTCTGTTTGGCTACTCTGTAATTCTTTCATTTGTTTTGGAGTTTTTTGGCTGTGTTTTACATAGGCAAGGTGATCAGAAGTTAAGCCATTAGTTAACTGTTACTCAACCTGTACCAATTCTGATACCAATTGTATCAGAAAGATAAAGAACAGTGCTCTGCCAGCAACATTTGATATTTGTTTACATAGTTATTGGATGGCTTAAAAGCTACTAGCAGTGTACTAGGTCCATTGTAGATATAGATTGTAAATAATCATTTTTTAAAAGACAATTTTAAACTTTATTTTTCTACTATACTAACCTACCATTTTGTGGAAGAATTAATTTTAAATGTAAATTTGTTTTTTAAAAACATTTTAGTTTTATGACTTATGAGATTTTGATAATGTTTGAGCTCAAATATGTTGTAATTAGAACTTCTTAAATATTGCTTAGTTTTATATGAACCACTCTGAAGCATCCCCTCATTATAGTTGTTATCTGATGCATCTTCCTGAGATAGGGTAAAATATGTTCTAAAAGACCATGATCTACTCTGGCATATTTTATGATCTGAAAAAGCTGAGGGAGTAGGACCAGTGACTTCAGAAGAAATCTCTGGCTTAGGTTAATTTTAAGAGATTCATCACTAGGAAGTTGGCTGTAAGGTAACACAATTTCTAGGCTATAGTGATTTGTAAAACTTATGGCAATTGTTGGTAGAGGGAATATTCATATTGATAACATCATAGATCCTTTTGAAGAAATATTTTAATATGCTTTAAAAAAATTTATTGTTGGACATCTTGGTAGGCTATTTACTTACATTCTCATTTGAAACATTTAAAATAGCCTGTGTTTGTTTTCAAATTTGTTTGTTTTGTTTTCTGAAACAGAGTTTTATTCCTTTTTTTTTTTTTTTTATAAGAAAGGACTGCTTTTGCTTTTCTTATTCCCAGTTTTTAGCACAGTACCTTCATACATAATAAGTGCTTACTAATGCATATTGACTAAATGACTTTTTCCTTGTTAGACAAGCTAGGAGGATTCTATGTTGGTACTCTTTTTCAGTGGCTTATCAATTGTAAATTTAGCAGCAGGATAGCAGTGGTTCAGAGGGTAAGATCTGACTTCATATTCAGTCTCAGGCACTTACTAGCTGTATGATCCTAGATGATGTAATTATGTAATCTGTCTGCCTCAGTTTCCTCAACTGTAAAAATAGAGATCAAATCCCCAATAAACATTTATCAAGTGCCTCCTATCTAATGTTGGGCACTGTGCTAAATTCTGGGAATATGATGAGTAAAAAGAAAGACTGTATTTGCCACCTAAGAATGGCGTTGGAAAGGAAAAACAATCCACAAAAGGAGACCAGAAAGGAAAGACAAAGGAAGAGAGAAATCACCCAGAGGCATCTGGTTCATTGAGTTGAAAGCAGGCTGAGCAGCAGATGCAAAGTGGAGTAGATTAAGTAGAGTTTCTACCCTCTAAAAAGGAATGCATTGGGAGGAGTTTGGTACTCCTCCCTCCAGCCCTCCAATCAGAAGGGGAAAGGAAGGGGAGTGTCAAAGCTTTCATTAGAAAGTGAGATTAAGTGATGAGTTTATCCTGGGAGGGGCAGTTTGTTCCTTGGAACTGAAACCAGACCAAACAGCAGATTCAAAGTGGAGTAATTCACTGCTGCCTCCCAAGGTTGTTGTGAGGATCAAATGAGATAATATTTGTAGAGCCTTTGGCACAGTGCTTGGCACATTGAAAGCAATTAATATACGATTGTTTTCTGTAAACTGTAATTACATTACAGCCTATTTCAGTGTATATTGGTTTAGCAACTGTGCCATGTCAGTAATCTCTAGACTACAGTCCACCTCTTTTTGGTGGGTAGCTACATGGCATAAAGTGCTGGGTCTGGAGTCAGGAAAACTCCTGTTCTTGAGTTCAGATTTGACCCCAGAAACTTACTAGAGATACTGGAGAGCTGGGCTCGTGAGCTGGAAAAGGAAATAACAAAACCACTCCAGAATCTCTGCCAAGAAAAGCCCAAATGGGATCATGGCTGAATAACACAGTCACCTTTTGGTGATACAATTTTTCTTGAAAATGCAGCTCCTAAGGGACTCCCCGTCTTGGTTGCTGCTAGTTTTAGATATTTTCTATTAGTAGGCACTTCAAGGGCTCCTTCCTCTCCCATTTAGTCTAATGAGGGAAAGGAAAGGGGGAACCCCATTTCTTGGTGCATAGATAGTAAGAATCCCATGAGGTGCACTGTCCCCTGTAAAATGAATTTACAGGCCCGAAAACCTAGATTGATAAATAAAAGGTTTACTGTAGAAGTCTGGAAGTAAAGCTCAGTTAGAAAGACACCAGGGCCAGAGGTGACCACTGGATGGGCAGGAACCCTTACATGGCTGGAAGGATACCATGTGTTGGATGGGAGGGCTCCTGCAATGAGGGCGGTCCGGCTCACCTCTTTTATACCCAAAAGATGATGGGCGGTACCCAGTTCTGGCGGGCTTTTCAATTAGCCCAGATCAGGGAGGGCTGGGGGAAGCTGAGCTGAGAGTGGGGGGCCCGGATATTCAAAGGGTGCCTTTGACCAGGATTTGTGAATCAAGGTCAGCCATGGGTTGGACAATTAGAAAGGAATCTTTCAATCCCCATCAAGTCTATTGAGGACAATCTAGCAATGATACCAGCTGTTGATATCCATAATGCCATAAGCCTGTATGCCTCTCCAAAGTTGTCTTTCCATGAAAATTGGTAGGAGGGTCTTGGCTGCTGTTGTAGTACTTTTAAGGAAGTTCCTCAAATATCATTTCAAAAACATATTGCCATTGAAATCATTCTATAACAGATAATTTCTAGATTCTGGCTAATTGCCAATTTATTTGAAATGTTGTTTGATACAAAAAGAACTATATTATGATTAAAGTGTTCAGTTATTATTCTCGTGGAAGTTTTTGTAATGCTACTTGTTGTGTCTTACCTTCCTCCTGTGGTTTCAGTATAACAAGCATCTCCTTTCTTTCAGGTTATACTTTTAAAAAAGCTGTGAGAGAAAAAAAACAACAACTTTTTAACAGAATCTGGAGTGGAAGTAAGTCATGAATTATGCACCCCCTTCCCCCGGGATATTTTTCCATTCACAGAGTCCCACCACCACCACCCCTTCCCGCAAATTTCATGAGTAAGGCCACTAGATTGAGTTCTCAGAGATAGTAGGTCATGATGGCATCCACTGGAAAAGTATCAAAATCCAGGCTCACCTATAGGCTGTTAGACTTGATTATAATATAGTAGATTTAACCTGCCTCACCCCATCTCCTGAGTTTTTCAGACATAGACACACACAGACACACATACACATACACACATACACACACACACACACACACACACACACACACACACACACTCCCTATAATCAGAATCTTATTTCTTTTTTCCCTTTCTTACTTCCAACATATTTAACACTTTAACTGCTTGCTTTGTTCCTTGAATCCATAACAGCATTTATATATGCCTATTAAATATCTCATTTTAAACTAAGTATGATTGCAATCCATGAGAAAAAAACTGATATCTATAAATTATGCAGAATGAAATAGAAAAAGCAAAATATAACAAGGATATATGTGTGTGTGTGTGTGTGTGTGTGTGTGTGTGTGTGTGTGTGTGTGTGTATCTATATATACGTATAATATTTATTTAATCCTGTGCATCCACAATTCTCACACATATACACATAAAAACTTTGTGGACCATTTTCTCTAATGCCTTTCAAAGGCTATTTTATCTTTTGAAGGTTATTTTGGGCATACACAGAATAATGTGGTTAGGTCAAAGGAAATAAAGCTAGATTATAGATATCAGTAATGTGCACATATAAGCAATTTACAAAGTGAATCTAAACTTTAATTTAACCTATTTTGAAAGGTGTGATATGATTTCCAAAAATATCTTTAATTCACATCTTTAAACATCATTTTATAAGATTTTTCTGTCATTCAGATATCAGTAATATCAATTTAACTTTTGAAAGGAGACTACCATCAACTAATAATTCTCCTTTTTTTTCCTGAAGACATTTGAAATGCTGAAATGAAAAATCCTTGTTGGACCTAGAAAGGGAGAGGTTGAGCCATGGACTCCTAGACATTTCAGGCACCAGGAGTACTTGTGGCCAGTGTTTCACTGGAATTTCCAATGGAATGAGTAGAAAGACAGGAAGCTCAGGGTCTAACATATCCTTCCTCTATTCACACTTTACCCAAATGATAGATTGGCAAGATATGTCAGCAACCTCACCCACAACTCCATTTCTACCCACTTCCTAAAAAACATGCCCATTTTCTAATGTTCTTTCCCCTTTTTGTTTACTTAAAGTTAGAAAATAATAAGATTGTGATAAAAAAAGAATTTTAGATATTCCTAAGTGATATTGAAAATATCAAGGAGCTTTCTTAAGGAAAAGGTATTTTTAGAATGTTGAATACTTGATTTGTTTTTCAAATACATAATTAAGTTGAAAAATATTGAAAACTACCCCAGACTCTTGACAGTGAAAATGATTAATTTCAGATAACCATTACCCATTGACCAAACAAGGTAAAGTTTAACATTTATTAGTAAAGAGCTTTATTAAAAGTTGTTGCATGTTAAATTTATTTAATAAAATTATTTCATAATATGACATAAATAGCACTTAGTTCATTTAAAAACATTTAGCAATATGAAAGATTTTTATGAGATTTTTATTCAGGATGGTATTTTACATTATTTTTTGTTTATTTTTATGGTTTTATCAGTGTAAGGAACTGCTGATATAGAAGCTTCCTCCACTGATGTTTCTCGGCATGTCTTTAACTTTTTGAGAGATGCTTCGTGCCCCAAGAGATTGAGGATCACGCAGCTGGTATTTTTCATAGTTATAACTTGAACTCAGTTTTTCCTGACTCCAAGTTCTTGATTCTGTCTGTTACACTACATTGCTATCAATTTTCCCTTACAAAAAGAACATAAAAGAATTTAAAATTTATATGTAACATTTATACATCAACCAAATTTTATTTTATTTTATTTTTGTAATTTGGTTAGGGAAAATAGAACAAATCATCTCAAGAAAGAAAAAAAAAACATTCTATTATAGTGATATGTTTCAGCTTTTTAATAACATTTGAATATGTTACATTCTCCACAATAAATTTAAAGAAAACCTGTAGAAAGGTTGTTAGTTATCAGGCAAATAGTACTTCCCCTATTGTCTGTACCTATTTGCTTCAGGAAATACAATTTTCAAGGATTAAAGGAGGAGGATTTTTCTTCCAAGAAAACCCCAAATGGGGTGATCATCAAGAATTGGACAGAACTGAAAATGACTCAACAAGAAAGAAATAAGAGAGCTGGATACGTCTTAAGAAAGAATATCCTAAAGGTTACTTTTAGGGGAGGAATGGATACACTTGATAATAGGTTTCATTCAAATATCCTTTCATGGAGCAATGGAAAGAAATAGATGGAAAAATTATCTTGGGCTAGTAAGATTCAGATAGTTCTTGACTACCTTGAACAGTTAGATTCATAGATGGTCTAGAGCAATGGTGTTAAAATAGGAATGAGGCCACAAAATGATACATTTAGACCCTTAGGAGCCTCATATTGAGTTAGAAAAACACATATAATATTATCTATGTTTTATTGAATTTTCATTTATTTTGTTAAAGATTTCCCAATCTTATTTTGATCTAGTTTGGGTCACACTCTGGAGTACTATGAATTTCATGTAACCCAGTGTTTGACATCTGTTCTAAATACTATTCTGATTTAAAGAAAGATTTGATGTAAATTAATGAATGGAAATAGGAAAATTGTAACTGGGGAAAAATCACTGAAGTTAAAGACATTGGAAAGAATTATCAAAGTTAAATTCATTAAAACTCATGTATTAAGAAAATGGATTAGTAAAAGAAGTGATTTCAGGGTGCCAAGACAATACAGAGAATTTCAAAAGAAAAATACTTACATGTTGTAGGAACATTAATGAAATAATGATATTATCTATAACCCCCACAAAACTTTAAGCATAATCTGTGTTTTAATTGAGGAGATAGCATGAATTTACATATTTACTCTTTCAGGTGACTATCCCCTCTCCTCCCCCCCCCCCCAAAAATGTGTACAATTTGTTTAATAAACTAAACCATTCAAGGTTAAAAATATACCCTATTGCTTAGAAGTAAATTGGCTTTGTTTTTTCTCTTTAAATTTTTAGACTTCTTGAAGATTTCAGAAAGTCAATGAGTACCCTTATCATTGAAGCTTTTTATGGAGGATCCCATAAACAGCTGGTGGACCTCTTACAAGAAGAGATACAAGATTGCGTGCTTTATACTCTCCCTGCAAAAAAATGGCATTGGAGAGCAAGAACATCTGCCTTGTATTTCTCCCAGAATGTTCCAGTTAGTGATAATTACAGGTAAAAAGAGTTAGGGATGCTTCTGATGTGGGGCTTGCATGGTGATTATATTGAACATGTTGATTCGGTGTTGGCTTTTTGTCTAAATCCTTTATAACCACATTTTTTGTCATAGTGAATTTTATGTCAATTGTTTATAGAGATTGTTGAAGGAATCAGCTCATTACAATAGTGTTGCCATGTGTCACTGTGAGTTTCTAAATGAGGTTGCATCCCCAGACTCCTTGCACCATTTTGTCTTCCCCTTTATTTGGAGGGGGTTTATGTCAGATTAATATAATGACTAAATATATTTAGACTAAATATGTAGAAAAGATAGTATTCAGATAGGAAATGAAAAAGATTATTTGGAGAGTTTTTCAGATTATCATAGATTTATTGTGGATTTTTACTTTCCTTTGTTTACAAGAATGCTGCTTAGAAAGCATGCATTTTTCTCAAGCAGACACAAAATGTGTTGAGGTGATAAATAGAGTTCCTAATGGAAGAAGATTCACACAATCAGATACAGAAGGAAATAGAAATGACGCACCAGTGATGATGATGGAGAGGAAAGTATAGAAGGCTTTTCTTTTCAATGCTCTTTGTATTAGTGTCCTTTCTGCCCTTTTTCTTCTTCTTTGTCCTCTCCCTCATGATGGAGGAGTTATATGGGGAAATAGGGGACATGGGGGGAAGGAAGGAAATCCCTAGTATATCTTCTATTCCCAGGATGAAAACCATAAGTTTGTTAAAAAAAAAAAAAAAAAAAAAGCAAAAAAACAAAGTTTTATACGGTCCTTACTATTTTCTAGGTACTGTGCTAAATGGTTCACAATTATTATCTCATTTGATCTTCAAAATAACCCTGTTAGGTAGATACTATTATTATTTCCATTTTGTGGATAAAGAAACTAAAGCAGATTGAGATTAAGTGACTTTCTTAGAGTTTCACAGCTAGGAAGTATCTGAGGCCACATTTCAATTCAGCTCTTCCTGGTTACTCAGAGCTGCTTTATATTCTTGATTTTTGGTCCTTAAATGAATTCCCATTTGCTAGAATCTGATCTTCTCTGGCCATCCAAACCACTCAGTATTGATTCCCCTTCCTTACTTCCCCCTCCCCCACCAAAGCTTATTGTATTAGGTACTAGAGATATACTTAAAAAAAAAAAAAAAAGAGTACTTGATGTCAAGGAACTTAAAGTCTTCAATGGAGAAATATTATGTCCACAGATATGCAAATACAAAATGCAAAATGTCCCAAAAAATCTTAGTGTATTTTCATTAGGTTTCTGTAACTTAAAACTTAAAAAGTATAACTTTGGGGATGTCTTATAATATGTAAAGTAATATGAGGGCCCTATGAACTTGGTAGAAGTAGATCAGATAATGCCCATGTATAAGAGGTAATACAGTTGAGTTCAGTGTTTAAGGAAGGAAGTAATTATAAGGGGCAAATATGAACACATAGGGATCATCAGTATGGAAAGCCATTAATTTTTAATGGTAATAAATTCATATTGCTGAAGACTTTGGATGGAAAATGTAGCGTCCTTTTTTCTAGTGCTCCATGTTGGACGCCACAATGTAGTGTGCTTTCTAGAGCCCCCAAATTCAGGTGCCAAAATATACCATCCAGACTTGCTCTCTGGGGGATCTCGGGACTAGCCTTGTCTTAGTGGAAGAGTGAAGGAGGCAGGAGACTCACAAGGGTGGTCAAAAATGGAGTGTCCTTATTTCAGTCCTCTCAGCCCTTAAATACTTTGGTATGGTTACATCATTACAGCACCCTAAGTATGTGCCAACTAGAGAACCATTATATCATCACATCTCACTGAGAAAGTGCTAACTATCAGCCCTTTGCTATTGATATGTAAATTCCTCTTACTGTAAGTATCCTTTGCTTCCAGTAGAGCACAGATGGCACGCCCTCCTTGACTTTCAGGAAGGGTGAGAGGCACCAAAGGGAGATGGGAGCCAAACCAGACATTGTCAGCAGGTTCCCTCTGGGCTGAAGGTTCCCCCACTATCTTCGGCCTTCTTCAGAAAAGATTTGAAAAATTGAACATAAAATGGACTGTTTGCTTCTAGGTGTCACAATTCAGGATTGCTTATTTTGATTGTAGTCATTAAAAGAACACTTCTGATTCACAAGGCAGTGAAACTTTAAACAAATACATTGAGCAGAACGGTTTTTTAATTGACAATAATGACAAAGGAGTTTACTTATGAAGGGATGGGGGCAAAAATAATTAGTATTTTCAAGGCCCTGTCATAATTTATCACTTAAGTATAAGTTATACAATATAGTTAATTTTTGATATGTCTTCATTTTACCAGTTCAGCAAATATTTGAACATTAACATTTATCTTTTGTATGCCTGTTTTCTTTCATTTTTGAGTATTTTTTCTAAATAAAGTTATTGTAAATATATATATATATATATACAGTGAAACTTCATGCATATATATATATATATATGTTTACACACACACTCACATACTTGTATGATGTATGTATGAAATGTATATGAATGCATTTAAGGATATATGTGTGTAGGGAATGTATATAATATATTCCCTCTTAGGCTTAAAGCATTGGAGTGTGTGTTTTACCTTCCTGTTCTCTGAAGCATTATTATTTTGGAGGAGTGTTTAAGACAAACTGTTGGTCAATTTCTCTTGTATTAAAAACCTCATCCTTCAGTGCTTCAAGGTCAACAGCTCAAGCTGTCCGGCATTAGCTGTATTAAACTAATAAGACATCACTCTAAGACACATACCTCATTAGTTTAACTTATAGTTACAATGACCTGAGATAACTTAGTTTCAATTTGTCAACTAGTCACCATAATGGGGAGTGGGGATAAGGAATAATAGCCAGTTTAAAACGTGGGCTAAGTTAGCATGTCTACTGATTCAGAGAGGGGCTCATGTGTAAGGTTACCACCTTTACTTACAGCTGCTAAATTGGAATTGAGTGGAGCATCTTTTACAAATGAAAAGTACTTTTATCGCTGCCACTTTTAGCATTTAAACACTTAGGGGACCTCATCATCAAAGGCCACAAAGGTAAAACAATAAAGAACCACATATATCATTATTGGGCTGACAAAATTATTCTAAATGAATAATAATGTGACTGATAAGAGAACATTGACTGGATGTGCATCAGTTATATTCTAGTCTTTCCCTACATTTGTATGTGTTGTTTTTAAAGGCATATTATATAGCAAATGTATTCACAAAGAGTGTAAGTGCATCAGTTCAACTAATCAGGTTGACTCCACTTTATCCTGGCAGGGAGAAACATTCATCACCATGTACATTAGTTGTGGTTTTTTGTTTTTGTTTTTGTTTTTTTTTCTGTTTTGTTAGGTGTTCCAGAAGATTTATCATAGTTTTATTTTTCCAGAGAAATAGGCACTCTTCTGTTATATTGATATTTTTCAGGAAATGTCAGTAGATGCAAGTAAATATTTCTGAGCTTTTTCTGTCTTGAAGGTGAGAGAAAACATACAATTTTCTTTACTGAACTCGTGTATCTCTGAACTAAGCATTACTTTTTGCTTCTCAGCAGATACTTTTTTAAAAAAAATATTTTTCCCCCAATTACATGTAAAAACAATTCTTAACATTCATTTCAAAAATTAAAATACCATTTCCTCTCTTTTCTTTCTTTCTTCCTCCTCCCTTAGATGATAAGCAATTTTATATAGGTTATATATGTGCAGTCATGTAAAACATTTCCATATTAGTCATGTTGTGAAAGAAATCATGTAATTAAAAAAAACTATTTAAAAAAAAGTGAAAAATAGTATGCTTTGTCCTGCTTCAGTTTGAACTCCATTGGTTCTTTCTCTGGATGTGGGTAACATTTTTCAAAGTAATTCTTTGGAATTTTCTTAGGTCATTGTATTGCTGAGAATAGCTAAGTCATTCACAGTTGACCATCATATAGCATTGCTATTGTTATGTACAGTGTTCTCTTGATTCTACTCTCTTTTCTTTGTATCAGTTCGTATAAATATTTTCAAGTTTTTCTAACATCTTGCTCATCATTGTTTATATCACAGTAGTATTATGTGGAAGAGCCACTCTTATGTTGAGAATCAATGTGAAATGGGGCATGAGTGCTGGCTCTTGAATCAGAGTACCTGGGTTCAAATCCTGACTCTGCCACTTATCACCTATATGTCCTTTCTTCACTTCTCTGGGTCTTATTTTCCTCATCTGTAAAATGAGGAGGTTGGACTAGTTGACCTTTACATCTTCACAGTACAAAATCTATCACTCTATGAGATAAAATCAGATTTTTCTTATCTAGTGTAACTTAGTTTCTCTATGAAGTATTAATAATATTATTGTCATCATCATCATCATCATATTCATGCCTTTTCTCTGCACATCCTCTGTGCCTCTCGTTGTAGGCATGAAGTAGCCATTTAAATATTTGTTCAATTGAATCTTGTTATTAGTCTGCCATTCCTGATAGTAATTAGGATTGTGATCATATCCTAAGGGTAAGAGTATAGCCTTTTTTTTTTTTTTTTAAGCTAAACAAAAGTTCAGCAGAGATGTTGAGGTATAAGGTGATTTATCAGGTAAGTTTTGAATATTAAGGATCTTTTCTCTGATAACTTAGCAATTTCTATAGGGGAAACGACCCAAACCACAAAAAGATTCCATGCCATAGAAAATGAAATTCTTATAAAGTATGCTAGTGCCGAATGATATTTACCATGATTTTCTGTATAGATATTAAACCAATAAGTAATTTTTAGTGGTCTGTATTTGATATGCCGCTTTTGTGGATGCAATTATAATCAAATTAAATGGTTATGGCTAAATGAATAATAATAATAAAGGATGTGTACCTGCACATTTTCAATAGTAAGACAAATAGTAAAATTTTACTATTTTAATTTTACATGTCATAAATTAGTGTTCAGGAGAATTATTTTAAAACAGTTCTAATCAAGAACAGTTGAAGTATATTCCCTTTTATTATTGTACCTCATAGTTTAGAAAAGAGGCGGGACAAGTAATGAAGTGATGCTCAGAGCAGGATGTCAGACAGTTATTCTGCATTTGTACAGCGGATGAGAAAAGAGGGATTGGGTTTAAACTGAAATGAGATAACATTTTATGAAACAATAAGGAAATCCATTTTTGACTAAAGAAACATTAGATATTACAACCAACTACTAGATAAAGTTGTGGCTTCTCTATTCTTGAAAGCCTTTAAAAATAGGATAAATTCTGGATTATAAACGTGCTTGCAGGAAACATGAGTTACACTGAGATAAGCTCTCCTGGTTCTTTTGGACTTTGTGACTCTGTGTTGTTCTTATTTCTCTTTAATAAAAATCACTGTGGTTTCTGCACCCTAAAACACTGTTGCTCATTTGGATTTTGGTTGTCTCTTAATTAAGTTTCTTCTTCTTCATACATGATTCTTTATATATCCCATCTTTGGGTTTTTCCCAGGCATGGAATGCATTTACTCCTTAGCTCATCAATACAGAATCAATCCTTTTCTTCTTTCAATACCCAGCTCAAATACCACTTTCTATGTCACAGCCTTTCTGATCTTAACTCTGTTTTCCCCTTTTTTCTTTGTATTTATTCTCTTTATGTTTATTCTGTATATGTCTATACATCCATTTTTATGTCTCTTGTTGAAATGTTAAGTCATTGGAAATAGGTAGTGCTTCTTTTGTTCTATTTGTACCTCCAGCCTCTAGTGTAGTTCTTGACCCATAAGAAACGCTTAATAAATGCTTGTTAATGGAACTTCCTGTGCAATGATACCTTCTTCTCATTAAAAAACCTTGGATTGAAAAAAAGTGAAAAAGGACTTCCCCATTCTAGGAGCTTCAGAGCTCTTTATGTTCTTTCTTTCCAGGTCTTCCAGGAAAAAGCAATATTAAGAAATGTGTGTGTGTGTGTGTGTGTGTGTGTGTGTGTGTGTATGTGCACCTGGGATGTATACTCCAAGTGGCAACTCATTTCTGAGCACTCATATTTAAAAAAACCAACAAAAATCTGTCACATTTCTAGTTGTATGAAAATAGTATATAAATCTTCCTAGAGGTTTTTTAAGTGTGTGAGCAATATCCTATAGTCCTATATGCCCTGCTGGTAGGTGGCCATAACTGCACCATACCAATTGTAGACCAGGTTATATTATTATGAAACATAATATATTCAACAATAAAATGAAACAATATAAAATATTGAATAATGTGAAATAATATGAAACAATAAAAGTATATCCCTTTAGACAGGGGAATTCTCACCAGCTGAAATCACCTCAAGTCTTGTTTAGGGCCACGTGGTTGAATGGAGTGGATCTTTTGTTTGCAGGTGTGAGAGCCCCAGGAACTGAGATCACTTCTGGTGTGAGGGTGTAAATTATTTGAACAGCTCTGTGAATATCCTGAGTTATGGATCATTCATAAGGCACTTCATTGCTTAGGAGAAAGACAGCTTGTTTGCTTCCTTTACTAAGTGGTTTCCCCATTCCTTGCTACAACACTAAGGGATGCCTTTTTGTCTTTTGACTGTCTTTCCCCTCCTCCCCTTTTGTAGCCAGAACACACAGCCTTCTGGCTTTTGCATGCCCCTTAAGGCTCTGTACACAGTATTTTCATCTCCACAAAGTCCCCAGTGATTGAATGTATTGTTCAATTTAGCCGTCTGGACTGCTTTTTGGAAATTACACTGACCACAACACAGCAGACATACAGTAATCCTAGAAACCAAATAATTAACCACCCAGTTTTTTCCAATTAACATATACATACATACATACATACACACACACATGCATACAGACAGACACACACACACAAGTTAAAAGAATGGCTACACTTTTAATAACCAAAAGAAATCCTTCAGCAAAGAACTGAAAATTAGAATTGTTACAGTGTTCCCTGAAGGAAGATTTCAGGATTTTTGTTTTTGTCTTCACTTTTCTTTGCACTCTTTTGTCATTTCCTGAAAGAGGGAAAATATTCCAGGGGCAAAATAAAAGAATATGTTGCCAGAGAATGGAATTGTTAGTTTATTCGCAGCACAAAGTACTAATTTAGAAGTGTTTATATGCTTAATAGCATGTACTATGAAGCCATTGTGATTCAAGGGGTTAAGCACTAGAATGCAACTTCAAAATCATATTTTTAATAGATTTTTTTTGGGGGAAAAGCGTATGTATATACATAGTCACATATATCATATGAGATTCTATACAGCCCCCCAGGTAACTGTTCATATGGATAAAAGATATTATTTGTAACAGACTCTGGCCCTTAAAGTACCTCTAGGGTAAATGTTCAAGCATATTTACCCTTTGAAATTTGACAACTATATTTTAAAAGACAAACTGTATGTTTATTACACTTTTAGAAAGAACAAAATATCATTATTTTTAATGAATGGAGAGGTGAAAAAAATGACAAGCCAGAAATGAATATAAAATGTACTGTTCTGTAAAAGACCCCTAGAAGTATAATAAGGGCCTGCATCATTTTGCTTTTCTAAGGAGCATGCTTATTCTTGACATCTTATTACTGAAGCTGGTAGTCAGATCTAAGAATGTTTCCCACTCAGTATTTTAAGACAGAATTGTGTGTGTGTGTGTGTGTGTGTGTGTGTGTGTGTGTGTGTGTGTGTGTGTGTGTTAGGCCAAAGAGGATACCAGCTAATTACAATGTAAAATTGTTTATGTTTGTTACCCCACATTAAGGGAAAAAAAAGTTAATTATTCAACTTTAACAAATGAACTTGGATTTCTACTAACATAATTTCTGAATTTTTTTGCATTAGAAATATGCTTGATTTCTGCTTTCTATGAGTTTATAATCTAGCTAAGCACAATATAACCAGACACACACACAAAAGAGTTAGATAATAATATATAACACGCTTGGATTTGAAATATGGAAGAAAAAATCCAGTGTGTATTCAGGCATAGGGAAACTTCATAAAGTAGGTAGAATTTGAGTATGGCTTTGAAGAATAAATATAATATCTATAGGTGGAAAGATAAAATGATATTCCAATTGGGAAGAATGCCTTGGAATTTGATATTTTGATATATTCAATAAGATTTCTATATCTGAAATACTTTCTTTTAAGAAAATAGTAGGAAAGGGGGCAGCTAGGTGGCGCAGTGGATAGAGCACCAGCCTTGAAGTCAGGAGGACCCGAGTTCAAATCTGGTTTCAGACACTTAATACTTCCTAGCTGTGTGACCCTGGGCAAGTCACTTAACCCCAATTGTCTCAAAAAAAAAAAAAAAGAAAGAAAGAAAGAAAGAAAGAAAGAAAGAAAGAAAGAAAGAAAGAAAGAAAGAAAGAAAGAAAGAAAGAAAGAAAGAAAGAAAGAAAGAAAAGAAAAGAAAATAGTAGGAAAGATGATTGGTGAGATCATATTATGCAGTTTTCATTAAACTTTCTGAGAATAGAGCAAGTCTTTCCTCTTCTCTTTGTATCCCTAGCACGTGGTGTATCACCTTGTTCTCCAGATCCTTAATAAATATCAGGTTGGATTGGATGGAAAAAGGCAGGCAGAGTTTTTAGCTCAGATTGGAAACCGTAGTATGTGGAATGTTGTTGTTATTGGGTTTTATTTTGTTTTGTTTTTTAGTAAAGAAGGGAGAACAATAATCAAAATAATGTTATAAGAAGCTTCTGTAAGCTAGTTATGGCATACAGAATGATTTGGAGGAGATCAGATTAGGCACGAAGTGATGATGACTAAACTAGAGTTGTAGATGTCACAATGAAGAAATGGATCCATGAATCATAATGAAGAAATAATCAGTTCCTGTGTCTGAGGGATGATGGGATATATTTGACTCTTCCAAATCAGAATCAACTATTACTAGAAGTAGACTAATTCTTTTGGTTTATAGCCAACCAATAATATTGATAGCAGCTTTATTTGTGGTGGCTAAAATCTGGAATCAATGGAGACATCCAGCAATTTAGGAATGATTGAAGAAATTGTAGAATATGAATGTGATAGAATATTCTCCATTATAGAGAGTTGATGAATTTAGGATACAGAATGGGAGCAGCTAGGTGATATAGTGGATAACACACTGGACTGCAGTCAGAAAAATCAGGTTCATGAGTTCAAATCTAACCCAGTAATCTCTACTGACCTGGGATGTCACTTAATCTCATCTGTATTATGAGCTGGAGATGGAGATGGAAATGGCAAGCTCCTTCAGTGTCTTTGCTAAGAAAACCCCCAGATGAGATCACAAAGAGTCAGACATGACTGAAATGACTGAACAGCAATGAGACACCTATACTTTTGCATTTAGGCATTGAGAGAATTTATTTTGCTTAACTATGCAGACTTAAAAAAAAAAAAAGTTTGTTTGTTTTTTTCCCAGTGGGAGAGAATAGATTTAATTTTTTTTTTTTTTAATTGAGAATTATGGGGTTGGGTGAGTCTGTAAGTTCAGTGTAATTTTTAGTTTGAACTTTTACTTTATTAAAAGAGGTCTCTCATAAAATGGGCATAATCTGTAAATGTTTATACTGTAAAAACAATACATATCAATAATTTATTTTTATTTATTATTTTTTTTAAGTTTACAGCCAGCCAGAGTGAGATTCCACAGTATCAAATATATGCTACTAGTTAGTGGAGGTGCTGGGAATAGAACAGCTCTCTCTAATCAACATTCAGATATAGTAGATATAAGAGAGGGATGATTCAAATATGAGTATTTTAGTTAATTTGGTTCATGTGGTTCATGAATAGGAATAATGTGAGATGATGCTAGAAGGTGAGTTGTAGTCATATGGTAGAAAACCTTGAAATTAAGTAGGCCAAGTATTTCAAAAGATCATTGGATTTAGAGTTGGGATGGGCCTTAGAGAAATTATTTAATTCATTTTTCTCATTTTTACAGATGAAAAAACTTAGAGCAGTCAAGTAACTTTCATAAGTTCACATAGTAAGTCTTACAATCAGAATATAAACTTTTGTCAGCTGAATCTAGAATAATGGATAATAAACAAACCTGGACAACACACACACACACGCTTTATATTTTAAAACCCTATCAATGAAGCTAGTCAGAAAATGAGAAAAGCCAGGAAACCTTGAGTGGGGAGAGGCCAGCATTCTTTGCATTAGAACTCACAATGGGAAGATCCTTAGGTTTTTGAACATAAATAAGTCACATTATTCGAATGCACAATAGAAACATTATTGGGGAGTCCTTAAAGTTAATTAATCATAAAATGCTGATGAAAGAAATCATGTAAATTCCTCATATTTCTCCCGTTAAAAAAAGAAATTCTTTTCATCATTATCTTCCAGATGACTCAATGAGTTCAACCTATTCTTGATTTACAGCATATAGACCACAAAAGTAGAACACCCTTTAGCATCAACAATGGTTAGAAAGTGGGAGATAGATACTTCTTCATTAATAAAATAATACATCATCTGTTATTCAGGTCAAAACAGCAGACATTAATAAACACCTGTTACATTTCAGGTACTCTGCAAAGCCCCTGAGATTACCAAGACCCTTTAGTCAAATTAAGTTAGCTGTTTTCTTTTAAAGTCCTTACTATGTTCCAAAGTACTGTATTAAACATGAAGGATACTACTAGAAGCAAAAAAGAAAGAATCTCTGCCTTCAGGGGACTGTCCTGTCATGAAATATATATTACTGTTCCTACAGTTTGTTCTCCTGATTGGTGAATTACTCTTTGAATTTCCATTTTAAAGAAGTACCCAGGACAACCATTCTTCTGTCCTTTCCTAGCTTCTGACTCTTCAGGCTTTTTCAGTGTGCCTACATATTTCAGTTCAGGTGTTGTTCCTTCGTTGAACTGTTGAGTTCTCCCAGTAAAAATAGATCAGGGATTTTTTATGCACTTATGAAGAGTCAAAAAAAAGCAGAACTTGGGAAGCAACTTATAGAATTATTCCCATTATGTAAATAAAAAGAACACTAAGAAGAAACCAATGTTTGTGTGATTGTACTTATCAATCTTGACCTTGGAAAGAGGAACTCAGCTCCTTTCCTTCATTTGAGAGGTGGGTGCTTTGAAGTTTGATGTTTGCTTATTATTTGAGTAACTGGAAGGTATTGCCTATATTCTTAGATGTAATTGTTGATTTTTCTCATTTATTTTTCTTCGTCACAAGGTAAGATTTACTGAGGGGGGACTATGATATATCTGACAGTGGCTGAGTTATAAAAATAAAAGCTATTAATTAAATTTGAATTTTAAAAAGAAGATGAAGAAAAATGAATAATCGGTTTAGTCATTTTTATTTTTCAAACACAATGAAAAATAATTTTAGAAAATCCAAATTTAAAAAATTAATTATCATTTAAACAATTTTTTTGGTGATAGTCCTATAATTTCTTCTTCTTATATATTGTTTCTTGCCTTTACTTTGCAGCATTATTTTTTCTTTCTTGCCTTGAAATTCTCAAAATTTAGATTCCTTTCTCTATATCTTTGTGTATAGATAAGTATAACTAGTAGGATCATAGATGTGATTTCATTGATGTAGAAAAGTCTTGATAAACTAACTGCCTCTGTCAATGTAGATAGGGAATTGTTAGTATCTGAGATACTAAGAGGTCAATTGACTTGTCCTGGTCACATGGCCTTTATGTATCAGAAGTTGAATTTGAACATGAAGGCAGTTTTTTCCATCTCTAACACCGGTTTCCTATCCAATTTCTATCCTAATCCAATGTTGTTTCTCATATTTAAATATATATTCTGCCTTCTAGGAGGAGGAGGTTGCTGTTAAAAAGTCAAATCAAAATGTAGCATTATAATTCCAAAAAGTTGGGAATTACTTTCATATTTGGTTAAATAAAACACAAAAGCTCTTAATGTTTAGTAGTCATACAGTGAGTAGCAGTGAAATGCAATTAGAAGCATTTTTATGATAAGTTATCTTTCCCTTGTCTCTAGAATATTTAAACAAATTTATGGCTTTGTTTTCATCATTGTTCAGAAATTAAGAGAGGATCACAGGTTAAATAAGGGTCTTTGATGCTGAGCACTCTGAAACTTAAGTGTTGTTTAATATATTCATAGTAGAAACATATACAGGTTACATATTTTCTCTGCCTGCATTTGATAATTTAGAATGTAGAGTGAAAAATGAAAGAAAAAAAAAAAGGAAGTGGAAACAGTGGCAATTTTTGAACTGAACTACCTGAAAAACATTCAAGTCTTTGGAAATATGATCTTAATATTTGCCTTTCTTCAATCAGTTTCATTTTCGATAAAATGTTGGCAGATGGCAGCGATCCACTTAAACAGCGATGTATTTTTTTTACTTTTTCCTTCATGGAAAAAAGCTCCCAGAAAACTTTTGTTCTTTAATATGTTCAGCATGCAGGTAGTTTTAAGTGCATTAGCCAGTATTAAACCATTTTTCAACTGCAGTTCCTAATTAGACGTCTAAATCTGAGAGGAATTGTGGTAAGTCTCCAGTCTTTTAGAATTATTAAGAAAAGAAAGAAAGTTTTGATGATAGACTTTCAATTCTCTTAATTCCATGCGTTAGCTTTCTTTAGCCACAGAAATTAAGGAAGTTGTATTATCATTGTGTTTCTCAACCGCTATGTGCTAGGAAAAATTCTGTCAGATATCATCTATTTGGCAAAAGCTATAGAATGTGTTATAATCTATACTGTCATCTATAGTATATTTTATAACAAGAATAGCAGAAGTTAAAACTTTAGTTACAAATTTCAAGATTTAGGATTCAAATGGGCGTCACTGCTGGATAGAATGACATGTCATAGACATATTGAAAGTCAGTGGGCAATCTCTTGGTACAATTGTTGCATCTTGATTCTGTTTAACTCATTTTCTTTTTTGCAATGTAGGGGAAAACCCTTTATTCCAAAACGGTACTATATGAATCACCTGAAGTTTTAGTTTATGCATGGCTCCTAATAAAATGTCATGAAATTTTAATGGATGATTCAGTATTTCCTGTAAACAATTTTGAGTCCTTAGTCTCTACTTAACAATAGTTACAAATTTTCCTTTTACTTCTTGGTTAGATATATATAGATATATATATATATATATATTTTTTTTTTTAAAGATAAACATAAAAAATATTTTTAAAAGAATAAAATGCTTTCCTTTACTTTTTCTCATTCATATTTTCTTATGCTGCCATTTTTTCTTTAATGACTAATTTTTTTGTCTTTTCATAATTACAAACCACAGGGTAATCTTGTGTGTTCAAATGTTGACTAATCCTAAATTACAAATATGTTAGATTTAGAAATGTGAATTTCTTTAGGATTTGTACTTACCTAGGGTTGTATTGTCCAATATTTAACTCCAAGTATATTTTTGATTCATTCTTATACTTTTCAAAATACTTGGTTATTCATATAGATCAACCCAATGTTGAGCTAGTTAGGAATTTCATCAAACTTCTGTTTTACTTTCACTGATATGCTACCAGATTTTTAAAAAGTTAGCTTTCAAACAACTCCTATATTTAATAATAATAAATATAGTATTTATCATAATAATAGACATTATTAGTATGATCAAAGAGATGGGACAATATTTCAACATTATTAGTATGATCAAAGAGAAGGGACAATATTTCAACTGTTATTTTTCAAACATTAGAATGGTTTCTCTGGATAAGGCACATTAATAGTCTTTTTATTTGAAACCGCATCCAAGAAATTACCTTTTAAAATTAAATCAAAATTTTAGTATGATTACTCTAACTTTTACTTGTTAAATTTTTTTTCTTTACAAAATAAGAGCAAAGTTATTAATTTGTACAGTTGTATGCTTAGTGGTGCTCATTCATGACTAGCTGTTATGAACAAGAGTAGCATTTCATTCTAGGAATAAATGGTTTTAACTCCCTAACTCAAGGAATTATTTCAGTTTAAATTAATCAACTTTATTAATTGACTATTGCTTCCAAGTATTGTACTAGATTCTGGAGAACACAAATAGCAACACAATATTGTCTCTGCCCTCACCAAAGTTACATTCTATCTTAGAGACATCTCTGCTTATATATTTTGAAAAATCAAATTATATGAATCAAAATATGTGCAGAGATTTTTCAGAAATTCTGTCTCATTCCTCCTCCAGCTGCAAAAAGGTAAGCACTATGATATGCGCTATACATGTGAAATAATATAAAACATTTCCATAATAGCCTGTTTGAAAACAAAGCAAGAAAAATAGAGAAAGTGGGGAAATTATATTTCACTTTGCATACAGAGTTCATAAGTTCTCTCTCTGGAGATGAATAGTATTTTTTTAATCATGATTATTTTGTAACTGTCGTAGATTGTTGTTTTGATCAGAGGAACCATTTTTCACAACTGATCATCATCCAACATTGCTATTACTGGGCACAATAACCTCCCAATTCTTCTTGCTTCACTTTGCATCAGTTTACATAGGTCTTGCCAATTTTTTTCTAAAAATCTTCTTCCCTTTGTTATTTCATGTAGAGAGTATCACAGTCATATGCTACAATTTGTTCAGCCATTCCTCAACTGATGAGCATCCCCACGATAAAAGTTGGTCTTTTTTTCTTTTTCTGTGATCTCTTTGCAGTACAGACCTAGTAGCGGTATTGTTGGGTTATAAAGTATATACAAGGGGAAAAAAAAAAAAAGTATGTACAGCTTTATAGCCCTTTGGGCCTAATTCAAAATTGTTCTCTGGAACAGTTGGACTACTTCACTACTCCACCAACAATTCATTAGTGTACCTATTATTTTCTCTCATCCCATCCAGCATCTGTCCTTTCTGTATATGAGGCTATATCTCAAGTTATTATAATTTGCCTTTCCTTAATAGTTGTTTAGAGCACTTTTTCATATGAGTATAAATACCTTTGATTTCTTCTGAAAACTGTATGTTAGTATCCTTTGACTATTTATCAGTTGGAGAGTAATTCTTTTTATAAATTTTACTCAGTCCTACATTCATTACATATTTGATAAATGAGGCTTTTATCAGAGAAACTTGCTATAAAACTTTTTGATATTACTTCATTGTTGTTTGATATCTTTTAGCCAAATGTAAGTTTACTTGATTATCCTTTTTAATTAGGTCTTTTTTTTGCTTGTAGTTTGAGATATGATTGCTACCCTGCCTTTTTTTTTTTAAGTTTAGCTGAAGTGTATTATATTCTACTTCAGCCCTTTATTTTAACTCTGTGTGTGTCTTACTGTTTCAAGTGTGTCTTTTGTAAACAAGATAATGTTTTTTCTGCTTTCTTATCAAGTTTGCTATTTTTTTTTGGATGAGGTCATTAAAATTCATATTCATAGCAATAATTGTTTCATTTTTTCCCCTCCACCCCATTTTCTTCTATTTCTTATTCTTACTCTTTTTTTATCCTACCTCTTCTCAAAAGTCTATTTTGCTTCTATTACCTCCCTTAATCCAGCCTCCTTTTAATCATTTCTCTTTTTTCTTATTTCTCCCTCCTATTTCTCTATAAGATAAATTATATTTCTATAAACAACTATGACTATATTCTTTCCTCTTTGAACCAATACTTATGAGAGTGAGATTAAAGCATAAGTACCAGCCCCTGCCCATTTTCCCCTCCACTGTAAAACCTCTTCCTCGCATACCTTTTTTATGTAAGACTGTTTACCCCATTTTATCTCTTCCTTTCTCCATCTCTCATTGCATACTTCTTTCTCACCTCTTCATTGTTTTTAGAGATCATTCCAATATGAATGACTCTCATCCATTACCTTTATTTATGTAAACTCCTTTTAATTGCTCTAATGATGATAAATTTCTTAGGAGTTACATGTGTCTTCTTCCCACATAAGAATGTAACCAGTTTAACTTTATTAAAACTTTTATGATTATTCTTTCATGCTTACCTTTTTATGCTTCTTTTGAGACTTATTTAATATTACATTTTCTTTTCAGCCCTGGTCTTCTCAACAAGAAGGCTGTAAATCCTTTGTTTCATCAAATATCTATTGTTTGAAATCTGAATAATTACACTTAATTTTTCTGGATAGATTATTCTTGGTTAAAATCCTAGCTCCTTTGCTCTCTGGAATATCAAATTCCAAGTTCTCCTTTTCTTTAATGTTGAAGCTGCTAAATCTTGTGTGCTACTGATTGTGACTTCAAAATATTTAAACTAATTCTTTCTGGATGCTCAAAGTTTTTTTTTTTTTTTTTTTTTTTTTTTTTTTTTTTTTTTTTCCTTTTTCTTTGACCTGCGAGCTCTGGAATTTGGCTATAATATTTCTCAGAGTTTTCCTTTTGGGATTTCTTTTAAGAGGTGAATGGTGAATTTTTTCAATTTCTGTTTTACAATCTAGATCTAAGATTTACAATAAGTCCAGTTGTCTTTTTTAAGTCTTATTTTCTTTATTGATGTTTTTGTTGTTGATTTTTGTATACCTCTTTTACCAATTTTCTTTTCATAACTTTTTATGTCACTCTCATTTATTTTTCCACATTTTCCTCTACTACTCTAATCTCTTTCTTTAAATCTTCTAGCAATTTTGTTGAACTTGGATCCAATTAGTATTTTTCTTTCTTTTTCTTAAGTGCATTTATTTTTAGTACATATTATTTTATGAATTATATTGGGAGATAAAGATCAGAGCAAAAAGGAAAAAAAACATGGGAAAGATTTATCTTAGTTATCTTTTGTTTTTTAAAATAACAAAACAACAACAACCAAAAAAAAAAAACACAAAAAAAAACCCAGAAAAAGAAATGAACATAGCTTGTGTTGATTTACATTCAGTCTCCTAAGGTTTTTTTCTGAATGGAGATGAAATTTTCTGTCTAAAATCTTTTGGGTTTGCTTTGTATCACTGAACTACTGAGAAGAACCAAGCCTTTCATAGTTGATCATCACACATTCTTGCTGTTATTTGTGTACATTGTATTTCTGGTTCTGCTTATTTCGTATCAGTTCACGTAAATCTTTCCAGGTCTTTCTATAATCAGCTTGTTCATCATTTTTTAATAGAGCAATAATATTCCATTATCTTCACGTACCACAACTTCTTCAGCCATTCCCCAAGTGATGGGCATCCACTCCTTTTCTAATTTTTTACTACCACAAAAAGAGCTGCTGCAAACATTTTTGTACATGTGGGCCCTTTTCCCTCCTTTATGATTTCCTTGGAATACAGACCCAGTAATGGCATTGCTGGGTCAAAGGGTCTGCACAATTTTATAACCCTTTGGGCATAGTTACAGATTGCCAATTAGCATTTTTCTTTGTGGCTTTGTCTGTAAGCTATTTTCCCATTGATGTTTTCCGAGGTTATGTCTTGGTCCTCTGACAATATAGTAATTTTTTTTATGGCTAAGTTCTTTTTTGTTGTTGGTTGCTCATTTTCCCAACCTATATTGTAACTTTGAATTTCATGTTAAAGTTGGGTTTTGCATATTTGGGGATAGGGAGGCAGTTTCTCAAGCTTCAGGCTTTTTCATGGTACTGTTTTCAGAGGCAGTTCTGGGATTCTGGAAGTTTTGGGTGCTTCCAAGGTAGTGGGATATAAAAAGAAGTGTGATCACTTCTCTAGTGGTCTCCACTTTGCTTTGAAACTTCAATCAAGAACCCCAATTCCCTTATCAATTCCTAGCATTCCTCTCTACCCTCGAACTGCCAAGTAGAACTCTGTATTGGAAACAGAATTGCCACTGAGTGCTGCTCGGCACAGTGTCCCCTGGAATGTCTTTCTCACCATTTGTCCAACCCTTGTACTCTAAACTGTAAATTCCTGAAGGCACTGTAGCTGCTATTGCTGTCACCATATGTGGCTCTGAATAGGTCTCCACCATGGTGTTGAAGATGTCTCTTGCCAATCTCCTAAATTTTCTTTGGTCAGAAAAAAATGTCTTGTGTCTAACCTTTTGGTGACTCTGCTGCTCAAAATTTAATTTGAAGTGTTATTTTAAAGTTATTTGGAGGAGAATGTTGAAAGCATTCAACTGGCTTGCCTTTAATCCTCCAACTTGGCTCTAGCTTAATCCAGTATCAAATTTTCTAACATAAAATGAGAAGGGTGGTTTTGGAACACAGACTTCTAAGAACTGGAAAGAAGTGTAGAATTTATAGATGAAACTGTGACCAGAGGATAATTTTAATTACTTGCTCAGGTCACACAGGTAATACATAATGGGTCAGGAATTCAAACATATATTCTCTCCCAGGACATAGCACAGTGCTTGGTCCATAGTAGGTAGGCACTTAATAAATGCAAGTTGACTGACTGACTCCTGACAATATACCAATATTCTTTTAATCACCAATTCTAATGATTCTTTCTTGTTCCTTATCTGTCTTGATTTCTTTTAGCTTTTGATACCATTGAAAACCCTCTTTTCATTAATAATCTCTTTTCTCCAGATTTTTATAACATTGTTTCCTCATGGTTTTCCTCCTAATGTCTGACCATTCCTTCCCCATCTTTTTTTCCTAAATCTTCAGCCAGGACAATATATTAATTATGGTTTCTCTCAGGACTAGTCTTGGTTTCTTCTCTTTCCCCTCTAAATTATTTTAATGATAATGATTCTTAGATACAATTATTCAACACCAATCCCTCTCTCATCTCCATTTTTACATTTTCTATTGTACAATGGACAGTTAAATTGTTAAACATTTAAAACTCACTAAGTTCAAAACAGAATTCATTATTTTTCCTCAAAAAATTCTTCCCTCCTTCCTAACTTCCCTGTTACTGATCAAGAACAACATCTTCTTTCCAGTTGCCCAGACTTGAAATCTTGAGGGCATCATTCTAATGAACATTTCTTTAATACCTCTTCCTCCACCTTTCACACCTTCCCAATCCATTCTTAGTTGCTAAACTCTTTCATGTATACCATGTATACCCTCTTCTCTCCTATGGTAACTACCATCACCCTGATGCAGATCCTCATCACCTCATGTCCAGACTGATGCAAGGTTCTTCTAGTTGTTCTCTCTGACTCAAGTATCTTTTTATTCTTGTCTGTCTTTTACTCAGGTATCCAGTTTCTCTTCTCAAGTCTCACACCATGTCATATTGCCTCTTTTCCTGTTTGATAAAGTTCTACTGGTTCCCTGTTATCTCCAAAGTCAAGCATAATATCTTCCATTTATTTCAGATATAAAATCCTGCCTGTGCTTTGAGTCTTTAGACTTCACCACCATGACATTTTGGAACTCCCCTCAGCCCCTTTGGACTAAATTTGTGGTATCCCTTTACCATGCTAGCCCTCTTTTCTCATTAATGAGTTCTTTTTTGTTGTTCAATTGTTTCAATTAGGATTTTCTTGGAAAAGATAAAGTGGTTTGCCATTTCTTTCTTCAGTTTTTATCTGACATCTAATAAACAGGGTTACGTGACTTGCCCAGGGTCACACAGCTAGTGTCTGAGGCCAGACTTGAACTGAGAATTCCTGAGTTTAGGCTTGACAGTTTATTCACTCTACCACCAAGCAACTAGTTCCTTTTAGGATCATTCTATGCATAGTATCAGGCAGGTCTCATATTATTATTCTGTCAGCTGTGATTTTAAATATTTAAAAATGATTTTAAAATATGGATTGTAAGATGCTACATCCCTTCCTCTTATCTTTTAAACTTCCTTATGTGTGTTGTTTTTTACCCTTTAGAATATAATCTCTTTGAGGGCAGGGATTGTGTTTTTGTTTGTTTGTTTTGTTTTGTTTTTTTCTAGCATCTTCATTCTCAGTGCTAGGCATACTGTTTGGCACATAGTAGGTGTTTAATAAATACTCCTTGACTTGATTATGATTCCTAGACCAGTGTTCTTTTCCTTGCTCCAAGCTACTTCATTAAATGACTAATTTTTGAGTTATTTACACTAAGATATTAATAGAACTTACATATTAATTGTTACAAGTTGATTTTGCATTTTTGACCCCTTTTTATATTTTCCTCTTGTTCACAGCATAGCAAATTGCATTGCATGGCATTTTATTAAAGTTAACAGTTTCAAAATTCATGTTATATCTTAACTTTAAAGAAGTTATAGATTTATAATAGTGTAAAATGTATATACTTCTGTAAAGAGCTGAAACTCTGAAAAGGTATGCTTGAATCAGACAGAGAACACTTAAGGCTAATTACCTATTTGATATGAGACAATGGGTCTATACATGTTTAGATGAGGTGGTGATGTGAAGGTGCTCCTCATCATTGGTGCTTGCTGAATGTTTTTGGTGGTGAGATAATTGTAGGTAAGGATTGGAGGGCTGGGGTAGAGAAGTCAGCATCATTTGGCAGCAGGAGGAGGAGGAGAGAGGCTGGAGACTCCAGACTCTAGAATCCAGGATACATCTTTGGCAAGCTGCTGTAGCAGCTTGCCTGCCTCCTTCACTTCTCCCCCTAAAGACCAAGAACTTTGATTAATCCTGACTCTGACTGATCCTGAGTCCTTCAGGGAGCTAGCCCAGACATTTCGTACTTCATATCTGTATATAGTAGTTAATATTGTTCATTGTTTAGATAATAGAATTAGAATAGTGAAAAACTTAAGGAAATTTTACTCATGTAATATTTTTGTGACTTTGGCATTTTTTGAAATGTCTTTCTCTTAAAACAAAACATTTGCAAATTTGTTCCTCAGTTTTTCAAATCTTTCCTCCTACCATTAAAGACATAGAACTCTTTCTGTTATATCATTTAAATTAAAGGTCTATAATACTCTATCACTTTTGTTAGGACTTTTCCTTGAAAACTTGGCATTATATGCATAAAATAAATAGAATAACTAATTCTATATATTTTAGTATACTTTTCCTCTATTTTCCTATATTTTGAAAATTTTGTTTTGCTGTATTTCAAAGATAGTTTCTCAGTAGTATGGAACATTCTCTCTGTTAGGAAAAAAAAGCTTCTGTCCATAAAAAGCTTATTAAAGAGGTTAAAGTGTTCCTGCTAATTAAGGAAAAATAATTGGACAGATTGTTGTTTTGTAATAACTATTTTCACTTTTTCAACAGATTTTCAAAATAGTGAATTTTCTTTTCTTAGTAAACATAGAAATTTCATTTCTCCCTCACCTCAATTTTATTTCTGATTTCTCTTATTTTTCTTTTTTAATATCAAGAACTGTTTAGGTCTGTTGTATTTTTTTTTAAGCAGTTGTTTATTCATTCACTGATCTGTACACAGCATTTGAAAAGGTCATAGTTATTGTTTGCAATATCACAAACCCTCCTTTGTATCCTCCCTTCCAAATACATACCCCCACCCCAATCAAAAATTGACTTTTTTGGTCTAAGTCTCCTTTCAGATTTTCTGATTTGATTAGTGAAGTGCTTCTTATTTTATTTTCTGAATTTCACATTTCACATAGAATGTTTAATGACTGGATTTTAAGAACTGGTGGTTTTAAGAAGAGAACATAGGATCTTAGATCTAGAACTAGAAGGAAATTTGGAAGCCATTGAATCCAGTCCCTTAATTTGACAGATGAGGAAACTGAGGCACAGAGACATTCAGTAATTTTTCCAGGTTCACAGAATTTAGAAATATATGAGGAAACATTCTAAATCCAGCCTCTACACACCATGCCATAGGGGTCATATAAATATGTTAATCCTGTTGAAGAACACAGATTTTGAAGGTTAGCTATGTATGCATTTAACTTTTTATAGAGAATTTTAGAGATTTTTTTTAAAGGAATTTTCCCCATACTGATATTATGAAATATTTATATTGAGTTTCCTCTCTGCTAAAGAATTCTCAATAATTTCTTTGCTTCTCTTACATCCCTTTGTGACAAATCTATGCTGTAACTTTGGTTTTACAGATGATATAACTCACACACATCATGAAGTCAAGTGGCCTAAGCAAATTAGTAGAACTACTTAGGATATTAGCCCAGGTGGGTCTTAAAAGTATTTTGAGATCTTATGCTTTTATTTACATTCATACCATAATAAATCATCTTAAACCTATTAAGACATGTGTTTGTGTGTATTTGTGCGCGTGAGTGTGAATGCTTGCACATTTATTTGTATCAATTAAGCAAGCAAGCAATAAGTATTTACTAAATGTCTACTCTGTGCCAGGCACTGTGCTAAGCACTAAAGGAATACCTAACTTCCTTCATGTCTCCATTAAAGTACTTTGTATGTCACTACCTGATTCCACTACCACTTGGTATTTCCCTTGCTCACATTAACTTTGTATTTGCTTCATATTTATTATTGAGAGGGCTGAGTGTATAGAGCTCTGGACCTGGAGTCAGGAAGACTGGAATTAAAATACAGTTTTAGACATTTAATAGCTTTGTGACCCTGGGCATATCACTTAGACCTTGCTGTTTCAGTTTCCTTATCTGTAAAATGAGGAAAATAATAGCATCTCCCTTCCAGGATTATTGGGATGATTAAGTGAGGTAATATTTATAAAGCATTTTGCAAACTTTAAAGTGCTATGCAAATGCTAGCTGTTATTGCCATTATCGTCATTATCATCATTTTACTGTCTATGAATGTATTTAATTTTATTAAAATGTAAGCTCTTTGGAAAAAAGAAACTAAATCATTTCTATTTCTCATCCAAGCATCTAACAGAGTGCCATGTTTTTAGTAGGTGCTTAATAAATGCTTATTGAATTAAACTGTGTTCTTTTACTCTAATAATGCTAGGTGCATAATAAATGTTTATTGAATTGAATTGTCTCCATTTATTCTTGTAATGTGATTCATTAAATGATAGAAGCTCTTAAAGATGGAAGTAATATTAAGAATAGCATTGTTTGTCTTTTGAAGATATAATTATTACAGTGTTATAGGTAAAGGAATTGAGACTCCAAAAAATCAAATGAGTTAGTTGAATTTAAACAATTTGACTATGAGGGTAGAATAGTGATTCCAGCAGTGGATGGTAAAGGGATATGAACCTTAAAATTCTGAACTCCTGCCTTCTTTATGTAGTGTTCTCTTTATTATATTATGTTAACTGATAATTAATAGATTTAGCCAAGATGATGAGTGATATGTCATTTTTGATGTTTGTGATGAAAAGGCCATAGCACTGGTTTGCTCAAAAATGAATACAGTGCATCAGTGAAATTTGACAAACATATATTTGGCATTTATTCTATGTAAATCCCCGAGAATAATAATAATAATAAATATATAAATTGTACTCTCAAAAAAAGGGGAAAACATGAATGATCTGGTATCCACTGTAAGTCCAGCAGCAATACAGTTATCCTGGAGAGCAAAGGGTCACTATACTGTCTATGGGAGATAAATCAACCTCACTTTTAAAAGTCTGTTTGACCAAGTTAAAGCTTCTGTGCTGATCAGTATTGGGATTGGGTCCCTGAGTGGCCATTGCTCTTCTAGTCTGGGTGTGCTAGTAAGAACCAGTTTCAAATCTCTTTCTCTTTCTTACCTCAGGCCTCATAAAATATGTAGGCAAAGTGGTTAGAAACTTGAGAATGAGCAGATCCTTAAAAAATCTTTACAGATCCTGCCATTCCTTCAAGTTATTGCGTCCATCAAGTCTTTCCTGATCCTCTGTCCCAAATTTTAGTGCCCTTCCTCCTAAATTACATTTTATTTATATACTTTGAGTTTATTTTCTTTAAATACACTTTGTTGCCTTTTCCTTTAGGATAAAAGCTTGAGGGTGGGGATTATTCATTTCTCTGTATTTCTCAGCTACATTGACTGACACACAAAAAGAGTTGGATGAATTTAATGATTCTAGAAAAGTAAAACTGAAAGACATTAATCTCAGATTCCTTTTCCATTGCTTCTGTTGGTAAGAAAAATATAGTTTCAATTTTTTACAGAAGTTGACTAGATTGTTTTCTGTTTAATTTTTCTAACATGGGGATGGGTAAACAAGGGAGGTTTTGGAATCATACAATCTTGTGTTTTTGTTTTTTTTTTTCCCTAAGCAGAGAACTTAAAATTAGAATAGATATTTATTTAAATTGTTTAAATAAATTCTTCACTAGCTGCACCTTTAAGTCTTATTAGTTACTTGTGACTGAACTTGTTATAGACTTAGATGAAAATTATGGGATAGTTTTAGACTGTATAATGTGAGCTTAATGACAGTAACCCAAGGCAGATTTATTGATATTATCTAGAAACATTGATTTCCTCAGTTGATGGGGCACACTTTGTATGTTAAGGTTACATTATTCAGCTGTATCTGTTCCTTCAAATAAAGAAGCAGCTATAGCTCCCAAATCAGAAATAATACAGATATGATTCCAATGGAACTGAAATGTAAGATGATGATATTGATTTATAATCTCACACTTGATGGGGATATGAAGGGAACTGATATGGGAGAATCTAGAAGAGGCTTGTAGTTTTGAGAGAAAGGATGAGGACAGAGATTATTAGATACTTTTATCATTTCATCTGTATCTCTCCTCTGCCTAATCTAGTCAGTTTCTTAATCTGTCATTCTGTTGACTGGTAAAATATCTAAATTCTATCTTCCATTTCTTTGGCACAAGGTGAGGAGAATAATTTTCTTCTAGGATGAGTTGAGAGTTTTGGAAGAGGGGATTTTTAGCTTCAATAAGAAAAATAAAAAAGACCTTTAAGTAGATTATAGCTGCTCGCAAGCATATGAAAGGCTGTCTTGTCCAGGAGGAATCAGATTTACTCTGAATAGAGATTGCAGAGAGGCAGATTTTAGCTCAATATAAAGAAAACCTTCCAAACAATCAGAGCCCTTCGGAAGTAGAATGGGCTCCTCTGGAAGGTAATTATCCACTACTGAAGATCTTTAGATGAAAGCAGAATGAGTATTTGTTGGGCATTTTGGATTCTGGCATAGGTATTGGTTGGACTAGGTTGTCTCTTAATGTCTCTTCCAGTCTTAATAAAGATTCTATGATTTGGCAAAGCTCTATCCATAACCTTTATGGAAGAGAAAGCATTGATAAGCAAACTGCTGTTGGAAAATATTGAGGATATATATGATTCTATAAAAATGTTTCATTTACCTAGGCACATTCTAAACCAAGCCCCCGAGTCTTTCATCTTTATTCTTGATTTTCTAATGTGGTTTAGATGTCTTTTTCTACTCCAGGTGCATGATGCAATTTAGTTGATTGCTCCTAATAACAGATAATAGTAGAAATATGAGCCATCCATTCACTATGCTCATGTATGGGCTATTCTAATATGACTAGTTTTGAACATCTTTATGGCATGGGGGATGGACTTAAATAGGATTTTCCTCAATGATGACCTAGTAGTGAAAGAAGTGTAAGTTCTGGTGAGATCTGGATAAGTCTCTGGGTCTTTTGAGGCAATGGGACACCATACACAGTAAGCAGTTTTAAGAATTTCAGTTTGCCATATTTTTCTTCAGAATAGTGATGATGAATTGCGAAGACATCTTAGTTCCAGTCCTACACCTACCACTTGGGTTTCTGCCTTGGTGGGAATCACCAAAGACAGCAACTTAGTGGGAGCCAGATTTACTGAAAAAGAGACATTCCTTAAAGCTGCATCACTATAAATAATCTTATAAGAAGAAAAGACTTGCATGTTCCACAGTTTTGTAGTCATTTGTTCTAACTTGAGGCTCAGTTTCTTCAGAAAAAAATAATTTATTTTCCTGCTCTCTTCATTCATGATATGCCAGCGGCAACTAATTAATAGCATTGTAAGACTGAATTAGAGAAACTAAGAAATTGCTAGTGTTTGGCTAGTGGAACATATTGTTGGGGGTATTACTCAGTGGATTTATTCTGTCTGGAAAAAGGGAAAAAATGTCATGAAAAAAGGAAGTAGAAGATCTTAAATCACAGATAAGTGGCCTGATTGAATTGAGCTTTCCTAAAGGGAAGCTTCAGTCACCCTTGAAAGCATAGAGTTTTTTCCTCCTTTCTTTTTCCCCCCTTCTCCAGTGAAAGATACGTTTAATTTGATTGATTGTAGGTTGGTTTTTTTTTTTTTTTCTTTATTGGGAAAATGAAAATGGAAAGCAAAGATTTTTTGGGAGATAGTTATAATATTTTTTAAATACTTTACAGGTGCCAAAAATGTTTTATTAATGTAAGTTAGCTAAAGAATAATACTCTTGGTTCCTAAAAAAAAATATTTTCTTAAATTAAAAAAAAAAATTCTTTTCTCAATAGTGTAAACATAGTAAAGCTATTTGGTAGAAAACTTAGAAGTAAATGGGGCACATTAATTTAAGATCTATCCTAATTTTTTCAGAACAAATCAATTAAAATTGATTTTGAAATGGTTTTGTTTGCAATTACTTTTTATTTTAAATGATATTTCAAAATTTATTGATACATGTTGATGATACATATGGACTATTGAAACCATAGGTTTATGGTTGCTGTTGAAAAAATAGCTTATTAGTTTTTCTTCTCTATAACAAGGTACCTTTTTATTTTTATTTTTGTTTTCCCATTTGGAAATAAATTTTTATTGAAAGTATTCAAAGCTAAATAAAGTTATACCATCTTGCAACATTTTAATTAGAGTGACTATTGCTCACTATGAATTTTTTTTTTTAAATTCCGAGTAATTTTTTTTTCTTAGTTGGAATAGAAGGTTATATGTGTTAGAGGACACATTTCACTGCAAAACAAAGTGTTATTGGAAAGGAACTGTGGCAGTTTTTATTCTTTTGACACAAAATTTCATAATTTTATATTCTAAGAGAAAGAACATGATGACACTCTGAAAGTGAAAAATGAGGAAACCTGCAAGAAAATTACTAGGAAATTTCCATAACAGGTTCACTAGTAACACCAGTTTAATAATGATTTCCTGCCATGGAGTGTATTTATTATATGCTGCCTTTTTGACATGACATAGTATTTAACGTTTTTGAGAGCCATGTTTTAATCAGATTAAGCTCAAGGAAACCGATAGGTATCTGTTTGGCTCATGGCTTTAGCTTCTGTTTCTTATTTAGTCACAAGACTATTATTGGTGGAATCTTTATAAACACATTTTGCTTGAATTGCAGTGGGAGAGCAACTCATTATGCTGTGAAGTCAGAAAGTTGTGTGCCAGTGGTTTTCATGATCTAGGAACAGAGTACACTGCAGAATTGTTTTGTAAATTAAAGACAACTAATGCAAAATGTGTTCCTTTTTCCCCCTCTGATTCAGAATCTAAAAATATAATTTATTTTTAGTTTCAAAAATAGTTTCTTAGGAGTTAACCAAAAAGAAAATATAAAGAAAAGTTAGAAGAAGAGAATTCATCACTCAAGTTTCCTTATATTTTTTTAAAAGTTGCTATTAATATAGTGAACTTTTTTGGCATTCTTTCAGCTACAAAGTGAGGCTACTTTTTAAAAGCAAATTATAGGCCTCATCCTGTTGTATAAGAAGCACAGTTTCCCTAGATATCCATAATTGTGTTAAATTGATACCTGAAAAAAGTTTGAGGACAAAGGTATATAGGTTTTTGGAACGCAGTATTTTACTTTTCCATCTCAAATTCCAGTCACTTTCAGCATAGCATTCTCAATTTCAAGACATCCTTTTACTGGTAATCTGGCAATAATATGACACTGCCAAAATGAACCTGAAATCAGTGTTAAGGTATATATCAAAGTTATTTTTATGTTAAATATGAAAATTAGTATAAAATACAAAGATGTTTAAGATAAAAATAATCAAAATTGCTCTTTTATATGCTAAGTTTTTTTAATTACACAGAATATTTGCAAACATTGAGAGTGATAGAATCAGAGAATATAAAAAATATTTGGAATACCTGTAATATATTTGCAGTTAAAATACTTCTCTAGGTCTATTATAACAACATAAATGTTTTCCTTATGTTCAAAAGAAATAAGAGGTGAATTTAAGAGGTGAAATATGTAATTTTAAGAGGTGAATATGTAAAATAATGTAAATATGTAAAATTTTAGATGTTCAGTGAATTTAAAATCACTATGTGGATGCTTGAGCAAATCACTTAACTCACCTCTTTTAGCCTTCATTTCTTCCTCTATAAAAAGAGGAGGCTTTTACTAGGTGACCTCTAAAATCCTTTCCAATTCTGAATCTATGATTCTTATCTTTAGCAAATAAGCACCTATGGCTTATTAGCCTCCTTTTTAGAATATCTTCAAACTGCTTGTTATAAATGAAACCATAAGATATGAAGAAGATACAGCTCAATGGAAGGAAATAGGGCATATGTGATAGCCACTGATTATCTGGCAGGATGCAGTCACATGAACTGCCACTCAACTAAATAAGCATTCAGTTTATTCAGTAAAAATCAGCAAATACTTCTGAAGTCCATAGGCACCATGATAGAATTGGGGGGGGGGGTGGAGTGGGAAGAGAATGTCGTGAAAAATTTAAGACAATCTCAGTCTTTTAAGAGCTTCTATTCTATTGGAGAGATGTAACTTTCACATAGATAAGTAATTTGTGGACAGAGAAAGCTGTAGCATGTGAGCAAAAGTATTAACTGCCATTGACTTCATATTCTTGGTATTATTTTGCTGTAAAATTTGATATTTTAGAAAGAATGAAAACATTCCTTAAGTTGTAGTCTATACTAGAAGCAGATCTTTTAGGAGTAATTAAGCAAGTAATTTAGAGCATTTCTTTTGAATTTTTTTCTCTACATATTATTATGTCATGACTCTTAATAGCAAAGCATTCCAAGAGGAATGAAATTAAGAGTACATCTCTTATTTGAACTTTTAATTCTTTTATGTTTATGTATAATTACAGTCTACATGTTTCAGTCAATGTTGGTAAAATATTTTGTGAACAATTTGTACGTTGACTTTCAGGTGAACGGAACAAATAGAGCACTGTGATTATAAGCAAAAGATGTACTTTTTAACCAACTTCTAAATTTTGACTGGATCTTTCAGCATTTGTTTGAAATCCTTACAAGATATTCATCTATTTGTGGCATCATATAGGTCTGTCTCTCCATCTGTCTATGTTTTTCATCAAAACTAGTTTCTGGTACTTTTTTTTTTTTTTCATTTTTGTATTTATTCATTGGCCCACTATGATGCCATTTATATAATAGTTGTCCAACAGCCTTTATTGATCACTTTTGATTAAAATATGAGATTTCTTTTAGGGGACAACTGAATAAATAATGAATATATTTAATTTAATTTTGACTTAATTTAACTATGGATGGAAATAAAATTAATGTCATCAAAATCTATTATTGTCACAATAAATAATCTGATTGGTAACATGATACAAAGTAAAAATCCAAAGGATCATAGGTTTTCTAGTCATAAGAACTGAAAAGAGTGGCATGTAAGTCATGTGTGTGTGTATGAATGTATATGTATATGTTTATAGATACATAATCCATTTATATATTTATGCATATATACACATATATTTTACATTTTAGTTAATATTTTTTTGCAAACTAAGTTTTTTGTAATATTTGGATAGGTATGTTTAGCAATTCCTATCTTAAATTCAAGGACATCTTGATTTTAAGACAATCCTCCTTTAACAGGATATTCCAACGAATTACTTTTCCTTCCCTTTTATTGGTAGCCTGACTTCAGCAGAAGCTCATCTGGTTTGACTAAAGTCTTTGCATTACTTGGCAGTGGTTTCTTACGTATGTGGTGCTTAGAGCTCATTGAAGCTTAAGCAGTACAGGAAATGCAAATCATGCAGACCATCCTCACGCTGGCGATGTACAGTGGCGTGATTGAGCGGCAGTACGTATGGCTCGTGGGCTGACCACATGAAAGGAGTCATTTAAAGACCAGATGAACGAAAGCTGGGTTAAGTTAGAGAGTATGTGTGAGCTTCAAAGCTGGTAGAATAGCATCCTTATTTAAAATAGATTTTTTTTTATTAATAACACCTGCACCAAGCTCTTTAACTGTGAGGAAGTATAGGGAGGTACATTAAGTTAAATATGTGCCATACTGAATTTAGTAAGGTCTCTCCTTCCCCACCCCCAATCCCATTCCTTTCTCCTCACTAGTCAGGTATGTTCAAAGTGCACAGTACTGGTTGTTCTCCTAGTTTCATAAATGTTCTGCAACATTAGTAATTATTTAAAACTAATATATTTTGGAAAAAAAATTGAAATCTTTTTTAGTATTCTAACCTGCATTATTTTAGAGTTTTCATTAACATATGCTAATAAAAGAAGTTCCTAAAACTTTAAAGTGAAATATATAGCCATTTGAGAATTCTTAACTTCTTGCTTTGAAAATTTAAGGGCTTTGCCTTAGGAAAAAGTTTTATATTTATTTTTCAAGGAATACTTAAGTGATAAAGAATTGCTAGAATGGGCAACTACTACATATATTTTTTCTTCCCTTCTTTCTTTTTTACATTACAAGGTTTTATAGATGTTTCCCATTCAGTAGAAAGGATAAGAGAATTAGTTTAATGGGGAGGGAGTTTGGTGATAACAACAGAAGCACAAAATATTTATAATGTACTTTTTTTCCCCCAAAATCTCTTGCACATCTGTTATCTCATTTGATCCTCCTTGCAATTGTTTAAGGCATATAGGGCAGATTTTTTGTTTGTTTTGTTTTTACCCAGTAATTGCCAGATGAAGAGACTGTACCAGAAAGAGGATAAGTACATCATATGCACTTGTACTATCAAGACGCAGGTCCTCTCCTGTCTCTTAGCTCTGTGCTCTTACTAATAGACTACTGTGACATTATTAGTAATCAGCATTATCAAACAGATCTTTGTCATTTATAAAGTAAAATTTTGATGCAGTAAAGCTTGAACATTCTCACAAATTGATAAATATTTTCATATTAGAATTGCCATCTCTGATATTGGAGTGGACCTAAAATGGTCATCTCTTAATCAAAAAGCATTTAATAAGAATGTGATGTGTGTAAAGCACATTAGGAGATACAAATACAAAGAATGAATCTCTATTGTCAAGGAAATTCTATTTCAGTGGGGGTAAGATGAAAGCAAGGAAAAGTATACATGTATATATAAACATAATAAAGACAAAGTAGCCAATCACAGGCCATTTTGGGAGGGTGAGGGGAGAGCAGGTAAGACTTCTTGAAAGGTGTTAGTTTAGCTGTATATTTTCTTTAAGTACAAGCTTATATCTTTGGTTTATTTGTTTTTGTTGGTAGAAAATATACTATCGTATATTACAAGAGACCAAACTTAGAACTATTAGAATTTTGTAGATGCTAAGCAATAATACAATTTAAAGATGTGACTCAGGTATATGAGAATGACAAAGGCTAGCATTTACATTTTGCTTTTAGGTTTTCAAAGCACTTTACAAGCATTATCTCACTGAATCCTGTCTGTAGCTGGGGAAGGGAATAGAAAGGGGGTGAGAAAGATGGTATTTGCATCCCATTGCATCCCAAATTTATTATAAAACAAATGACCTCATTTTCCTTTAGAATCCTACGATTTATAGTTGGAAAGTGACTTAAAGATCCTCTGGTCCCAAGCTTTCATTTTAGAGATGAGAAAATTGTCATCCAGAGATGTTAAGGGACTGGACCAAAGAGTGGTGTTAAGATACAAACCAAGATCCTCTGACTGAAAAGCACCTTTTATTATTATGCTATAAAATATATGAGCTGAATCTTCTCTGGTGAAATTTTTAGCTTTGTGTAGTATTCAGGTAATATATACTGTTATTCCATATGTAATGATCATAAGCATTCTCCTCAGATTGAAACCATTCTGACTTTGAAATATTATTATCTATTTAGTTCTGTTCATTTAGATGGGATTCCTCAACCCCCTACCCAGTTCCTCACCTCCCATATTTGCCTTGTTGAATGTTTTTTTTTTTTTTTTTCTTTTCTTTAGACTAGCTTTCCCTTTCCCCATTTGACATAGTTGGTAGTATTTACAATACATTTTTATTAAATCTATGGAATTAAACTCATTCTTCTTTCATTAACAAATATAATTAAATACTCTAATCTCAGGTGAGAATTACATGTTGTTATATAATAATAATGAGTGTGCGAGTACATATATAAAGTGATAGATTTCTTGAAAGACATGGTAATGATTAGTTTAGATATAGTTGTCTCATTGTCTCATTTAATTAATCTCTTCCTTTGCAAACACAAAATTGCAAAAATTAAGTCAACTATATTCCTTCTATCTAATCTTCTCGTCTTTAAAGAGAAAAGTAAAAAGTTTCCTACTTGGTCAAAAATCTTAATTTGGTCTATGTTTTTATTTACCAGATATGCATGGATAATTTTACCACACTAACAATTGCCAACCTTTTGTTCTGATTTTTCCCCTCCCCCCATGGCAGGTTGACCAATGCATGTTAAATATGTTAAAGTATAAATTAAATACAATATATGTATACGTGTCCAAACAGTTGTTTTGATATACAAAAAGAATTGGACTTTGAAATAGCGTACAATTAACCTGTGAAGGAAATGAAAAATTCAGGTGGACAAAAATAGAGGAATTGGGAATTCTATGTAGTGGTTCATAGTCAACTCCCATAGTTCTTTCACTGGGTGTAGATGGTTTAGTTCATTACTGCTCTATTGGAACTGATTTGGTTCATCTCATTGTTGAAGAGAGTCACATCCATCAGAATTGATCATCCTATAGTATTGTTGTTGAAGTATAAACAATCTCCTGCTCCTGCTCATTTCACTCAGCATCAGTTCATGTAAGTCTCTCCAGGCCTCTCTGAAATCATCCTGCTTGTCATTTCTTACAGAACAATAATATTCCTTAATATTCAGATACCACAATTTATTCAGCCATTCTGCAATTGAGGGGCATCCACTCAGTTTCGAGTTTCTGGCCACTACAGAAAAGGCTGCCACAAGCATTCTGGCACATACAGGTCCCTTTCCCTTCTTTAAAATCTCTTTGGGATATAAGCTGCTGGGTCAAAGGGTATGCACACTTTGATAACTTTTTGGGCATAGTTCCAAATTGCTCTCCAGAATGGCAGGATCTATTCACAATTCCACCAACAATGTATCAGTGTCCCTGTTTTCCCACATCCCCTCCAAAATTCCTCATTATCTTTCACTGTCATTCTAACTAATCTGACAGGTGTATAGTGGTATCTCAGAGTTGTCTTAATTTGCATTTCTCTGATTAATAATGATTTGGAACATCTTTTCATATGGCTAGAAATAGTTTCAATTTTTTCATCTGAGAATTGTCTGTTTGTATCTTTTGTTGGTCAATATATTTTAATGATATTTAATAAATTGTTTTCAGTTCTAAACAGCAAAATATAGCTTTACCATCAGCCAATGACTATTTATGTTGGGGAACTTTACCATGAAGATTACAGGAGATTAGTAGATAAGCTTTGTCTTCAGGGAGCTTACATCCTATTGGGAGGAGTTAACTCATAAAAACCATTGGAGAAAACAAGTTTTCAGTTATAGCAGGGTTTTGTTTTAGTTTGTTTTTGATAGAATCTGGTACAAGACTGAGAGAATAAAATGCAGGCACAATGTCAATTCTAAGTTAAATTACTCTATAAAAAGTCATTATACTTCCCCTATCTTCGACCCAGCAGACCCACCATTGGGGACATATACTTCAAAGAATCAAAGAAAGAAAGACTCATCAGTTAGAGAAAGACTGAACAAATTATGGTATGAAGTGTAATCCTGTTGTTTTGTAGGAAATTATAAGTATAGGGAATTCAAAGAAATTGGAAGGCTGGTATATGCTGTTACAGAGTGAAGCCAGCAGCACCAAGAGAACAATATGCATAATGACTAAAATGATATAAATGAAAATAACCCTAAAAGGTGGCTGAACTTCAATGAATGATTATGATCAACTTCATTCTTGTAGCCTATGTAATGGTACGAAACATGTTATACTTCCCTCCTTTGTCTAGAGAGCTGAGGGATAATAGATTTGCAATGTAACATAGCCTATGCTTTGTCTCACTATATCCATTCTGCATTCTTCCTTTGCTGCCCCCAAAATGCAAGTGAAAGTCTGTTCCTTAAAACATATACACACATACATTAATATGAAAATCACATTATAAATTGAGGTCTTCTCAATCTAACAGTGTAGTATCAACATTTTCTCTATCCTAGGAAAAGTTTCCAAGATTTCCATGATCCTGGGATCCTGCTCCTTCAGCAGCTTTGTGATCTTTGGCTTCAGCAAACCAAGATTATTTATCCCTATATTTTTGTAGATTTTTTTTTTTTTTTTTGGAGGCTGGGGTTAAGTGACTTGCCCAGGGTCACACAGCTAGGGAGTGTTAAGTGTCTGAGAGCAAATTTGAACTCGGGTCCCCCTGAATTCAAGGCTGGTGCTCTATCTACTGCGCCACCTAGCTGCCCCTTATCCCTATATTTTTAACTATATTTCATCTGTTTAGCTTCAGCATATGGCTCTAACCTAGATCTTTTTTTTTTTTTTGACTCCTATTTCTATCATGCACTACATTAATTTTCCTTTCTAATTTCTTATCATTCAAATAGTTAGTAAATGTATCATCTATGCCTTTATCCAAAGTACAAGCAGAACAAGTTATCAGTTATAGCAGTTTCAAGGAAAGGGCACTAAAGACCTTCCTTCATATTGGAAATGATCCATCATGTAACTAGTATGTGAAACCACCTAATTATATTAGACACATATTTCTGTTTTTTTGATGAGAATATTATAAGAGATTTTACTAAAAAAATAACCTGCGTGAATTTTAGTCACATAACCTCTTAGTTTTCTAGGCCTCTCTTCAAGGCTGTTTGTTATAGAAAAGAGGCTAACCTCCTTATGTTTAGAGGCTTAAACTAATATGGGAACTTCTAATACCAGTAACCTCCCAGATCCAGGGATCATCTATATCCCTGTGATTATGACATTCCTTTATCTATTAATTTGAAACAAGAGATTAGATTAATTTGATATGACTTGTTCCTATACAGATCTTACCAATTATCTCTTTCCTAAGTGCTCCTCAACCTTTTTCTTTAAAATGTTTTAGAAATTTGACTTTTGATCACATCTATGATTGCATTGGTATTGAGAGCTAGTAACACAGCTCTCAACCCAGTTGGGATCAACACAGTTCAATACTTGCTGCTTTGTGACTTAAGAATCAAAGCATGAAGAGGTTCAATGAATTACCCACAATTAAGCCACCAGTGTATGGTAGAGAGAAAACTGGAATCTCTCCTCTTATTGACTGCAAAGACAGTGATCCACATCATAATGTGAATGAGAAATTTGCTCAATGTCTCTATAGAACCTGTATCCCAAGGAAATCATAAAAAAAGGGAAAAGAACCCAAAAATTTTATGGCAGCCCTTTTTATAGTGGCAAAAAACTGGACACTGAGTGGATGCCCATCAGTTGGAGAATGGCAGAATAAATTGTGGTATATGAATGCTATGGAATATTACTGTTCTGTAAGAAACAATCAGCAAGATGATTTCAGAAAGGCCTGGAGAGACTTACTTGAATTGATGCTGAGTGAAATGAGCAGAACCAAGAGAACATTGTACACAGCAACATCAATTTTATGCAGTGATCAATTCTGCTGGATGTGGCTCTTTTCAACAATGAAGTGATTCAAGCTAGTTCTAATAGACTTGTGATAAAGAGAGCCATCTGCATCCAGAAAGAGGTTTGTCAGGACTGAATATGAATCACATCTTTTTTCATTTTTTTGTAGTTATTTACTAGCTTTTTATTATTTTTCTCATTTTCTCCCTTTTTGATCTGGTTTTTCTTGTGCAGCATAATAAATGTGGAAATATGTATAGAAGAAATGCACATGTTTAACATATCTTGGATTACTGTCTAGGGAAAGGGGTAAGGAAAGGGAGGGAGAAAAATTTGGAACACAAGGTTTTGCAAGGATGAATGTTGAAAACTATTTTTGCATGTATTTTGAAAATAAAAAAGCTATTATAAAAAAAGAAATGTACTCAAAATTGTTATCAAGGCTTATAATTTGAAGTATTTCCTTCTATTTTTTGGAAATTAAAAGAAGTTTTAAAAGTTTCTTTAAAATATTCCTCGTTCCATTTTTGTGCCACTTCTTTTAAATGATTCCTCATATTCATTAATCACAAGTTCTTTTCTCATCTTGGGATGTAGTTCATGCATGCAAACTTCTTGAGCTAAATTAGGTACTTTCTTTTCCTATCTTAATAATTTGATTAAATATCCTTAGAAAATTGCTGTTCTTAAAAAATAAAAAGTACAATTTTGGCTTGCTGAAGTTAAAAGAGATATTAGATTGAAAGTCATGGATCTGGATTTATCCCTCAACTTTGTACTTAGTTTTGCTTGACTGCTTCTTGATGTCTCATCAAGTCATTCATTTCCATTTGTTCAGTTCTGATTTTTAGTGAATTATTTTCTTCATTTACTATTTTTTTTTTAACTTCTTTTTGTATATGTCCAATTGAGTTTTTAAATGAGTTGTTTTGTTCTATGGAATTTTTTTTTTGCATTTCACAAATTCTGTTTTTGAGGAAGTTGTTTTCTTTTTCTATATTGTCAAATTTATCTTTTAATGAGTTATATGCCTTTTCCAAACCCTCTTGCAGAGTTTTTCTTTCCCTTCCCTATTTTTCTTCTAGCTTTCTTTTGAGATCCTTTTTTAATTTCTTCTTGGAGAACCTTGTGTGGTGGGAACCAGGGACTTCATCTGGAGACAATCTGGTTTTAGTCTCCTCAGTGTTTGAAATCAATTCTTCTCTTTCACCATAGAAACTATCTATAATTAGAGTTTGCTTTTCCTTTTTACTCAATTTTTTAAAAGTTAGATTCTGTTCTTAGAGCAAGGGAGGTTTTCCAAGCTTCCTTGACAAGCAGGTTGCAAAGCCTGGGTGGCCAGGTCCTGTGAGACCCTGGTGTTTGGGGGTTCACTCTTTACCTTTTGTGTTTTATAACTTCTCTTCTGATCTGCTGGCTTGCAACCAGGGCAGAGTAGCCAACAGTGTAGATTATTCCCTGTAGATTCTCTGCAGCGAAGTCTGTACTGCCCCACAGAGACTGCACCCCGCCCTAGGTCTGCACAGTGTGCACTGGCCCCCTTCCTCCATGCCCAACTGAAACCAACCTTTTCTGGCGATCTTCGAAATTATCTTCTGCTGGTAATTTGCTGCACTTCCAGTATTTATGGATTGTGCCAGAACTAATTCAGAGGTTGAATTTCGTAATTAATGTGAAGATAGTAGGAGAGCTCAGAAAGATGCATGTGTCCTCTCCACCATATTGGCTCTGCCTGACTTTGTACTTAATTAAAAAAAAAAAATCAGTCTCCTTTTCTTTTTAGTTTGAGATTTCAGATTCTCTCCTATATCACCTATTAAATAGACAAAAAAATCAAAATACATTATAGTCTTGAAGTCATGCAAAATAAATATCCACATTAGCCATGTTTCAGAAAAACAAAATACAAAACACAAAACAGAAAGAGTTTAAAAAAATAACACCATCAGTTCTCTATCTGGAGATGGTTTAATATTTTGCATCATGAGTCTTTTGGAATTATCTTGTTTAATGTTGTTGGTCAATTAAGTCATTTGCTTTCTTTTCAATGTGCTTGGATTTCCTCAGTTATAATTTTGGAATGTCATCATCATAAGGTTATTTTGAAACTTAAATGAGAAAATGCACGTAAGTCTTTAAAATATATTTTTAAAAACTGTACAAATAATAAGGTCATTGTTAGGTTTTAGAATCATTTCAGCACTCCTAGCTTCAGTAAGATGAGAACAATAATATATGCTTCATAAAGCTCTTTTGAGCATTTAATGAGCTAACAACATAGCACTTTACAAAACTTAAAAATGCTGTATGTTGTTATTGTTCAGTTCTTCAAGCTGTGTGTACCCAACTCTTTTTGACCCTATTTAGGATTTTCTTGGTGAAGATATTAGAGTGGTTTGGCATTCCTTCTCCAGTTCATTTTATAGTTGAGGAAATTGAGGCAAGTGGGTCAAGTGAATTGTACAGAGTAACACAGCTAATAAATTTCTGAGGCTGAATTTGAATTTAGGTTTTCCTAACTCCAGGCCTGCCACTCTGTCTACTGTGCCATCTAGTTTCTATGGAATGCTATATTGATATTAGCTATTGTTATTGTTGTATCACCACCTACTCCCATCACTACCACACCACTTTGAATTGGTACCATTGTATAATGGAAAAAGTACAAACTTTGGAGTTAGAATGACTAGAATTCAAATTTAAGCTATGTAGTCTTAGACAAATCAGTCACATTCTGCCTTAGTTTCTTTATCTGTGAAGTAGTAAAAATAATACTTCCACTTGCTGATGAGGTTGTTGTTATGAAAATAGTTGAGTATGTAGAGGAACAGAGAATAGTCTGCCTCTCAGACCTGTGGAGGAGGAAGGAATTTATGACCAAAGGAGAACTAGAGATCATTATTGATCACAAAATAGAAGATTTTGATTACATCAAACTAAAAAGTTTCTGTACAAACAAAACTAATGCAAACAAGATTAGAAGGGAAGTAACAAACTGGGAAAATATTTTTACAATTAAAGGTTCTGATAAAGGCCTTATTTCCAAAATATATAGAGAACTGACTCTAATTTATAAGAAATCAAACCATTCTTCAATTGATAAATGGTCAAAGGATATAAACAGACAATTTTCAGATGATGAAATTGAAACTATATCCACTCATATGAAAGAGTGTTCCAAATCACTACTGATCAGAGAAATGCAAATTAAGACAACTCTGAGATACCACTATACACCTGTCAGATTGGCTAAGATGACAGGAACAAAGAATGATGAATGTTGGAGAGGATGTGGGAAAACTGGGACACTGATACATTGTTGGTGGAGTTGTGAAAGAATCGAATCATTCCAGAGAGCAATCTAGAATTAGGCCCAAAAAAGTTATCAAACTGTGCATACCCTTTGATCCAGCAGTGCTACTACTGGGCTTATATCCCAAAGAAATACTAAAGAAGGGAAAGAGACCTGTATGTGCCAAAATGTTTGTGGCAGCCCTTTTTGTAGTGGCTAGAAACTGGAAAATGAATGTCCATCAATTGGAGAATGGTTGGGTAAATTATGGTATATGAAGGTTATGGAATATTATTGCTCTGTAAGAAATGACCAGCAAGAAGAATACAGAGAGGCTTGGAGAGACTTACATCAACTGATGCTGAGTGAAATGAGCAGGACCAGGAGATCATTATACACTTTAACAACAATACTGTATGAGGATGTATTCTGATGGAAGTGGAAATTTCCAACATAGAGAAGAGCTAATCGATCAACTGATGCTGTGTGAAATGAATAGAACCAGAAGATCGCTGTACACTTCAATGTTGTATGAAGATGTATTCTGATGGAAGTGGAAATCTTCAACATAAAGAAGATCCAACTCACTTCGAGTTGATCAATGATGGACCGAAACAACTGCACCCAGAGAAGGAACACTGGGAAGTGAATGTAAATTGTTAGCACTACTGTCTATCTACCCAGGTTACTTATACCTTCGGAATCTAATTCTTACTGTGAAACAAGAAAATTGGATTTACACACATATATTGTATCTAGGTTATACTGTAACACATTTAATATGTATGGGATTGCCTGTCATCTAGGGGAGGGAGTGGAGGAAGGGAGGGGAAAATTTGGAAAAATGAATACAAGGGATAATGTTGTAAAAAAAAAATTACTCATGCATATGTACAGTCAAAAAATTGTAAGTATAAAATTAATAAAAAAAAAAAGAAAATAGTGAGTATACCTTGTAAAGCTTAAAGTATTATAAAAAGAAAGTTTTTTATTATTGATATGATTCTCCTTTATAATAATCCCAGAGATTAGGGTATATTTTATGAGTAAAAAGACTGTTATAATGCAGGACTTTATTTCGGAGAGTCAGTAGAAAAAAAAAAAGATTCTGAATCAAACAGTCCTATCACTACAATAGCAAAAGGGGAATAAAAGTAGGATTAAAAGATATCCTTCTTTCCTTCCTGTTATGGGCCAGAACTCTGAACTTGAAACAAAGGATTCTTACAGGGTACTAAATCAGTGGAATTGAGAGAGACAATAATTATCTAATTTAGCATGGTTCAGTATGATTGATTTAATCCTACAAGGAGATGTTATGGGTCAGAACTTGAAGCAAGGTACTAAATGGAATTGAGTAGACAGTGGTTAAATCTAGTTTAGCATTGATTTAATCCTACAACAAATAATGGTTTCCTAGTGATATAATGATTGGTTTGTACTCAGTGTGGAGTTTATAAACTAGAAGCCTCAGTCAGGGAGATTCAGAGACAAGTGGACAGAAAGCTGGAGACTGAAAGCTGGAGCACAAATGCTTGGACTCAGACAGATTCATCCCATCTCACACTACCTTGGTGGCAGGCTCTCCTTTGCTTCTCCACTGAAACCAAGAAAATGGAAGGCCTTCAGAAAACTAGCTGATCTGCAAGTGAAGGAGATAAGACTTTGAAAGAGATAATAAAGGATTTGTACTTTAATCCCTGGCTGTACTTGTGATGATTACTGAACTTAAAAAGAAACCTGCTCCCAGAGAACATTTCACCTGCTTGTTCATTAGAGATTAGCACTGAAGATAGAATATGATAAAATTAGTACAATAGCAGTTTAGAGAAAAGAGTGGTCAGTGAGGTTTTTGGATTGGGAAGGCTTTATGGAGGCTTATGGATAAAGATCTAATCTCTAATCTTGCTCTCCAGAATGGTTGGATTCTTTCACAACTCCACCAACAATGCATCAGTGTCCCAGTTTTCCCACATCCCCTCCAACATTCATCATTATTTGTTCCTGTCATCTTAGCCAATCTGACAGGTGTGTAGTGGTATCTCAGAGTGGTCTTAATTTGAATTTCTCTGATCAATAGTAATTTGGAACATTTTCATATGAGTGGATATAATTTCAATTTCATCATCTGAGAATTGTCTGTTCATATCCTTTGACCATTTATCAATTGGAGAATGGTTTGATTTCTTATAAATTAGAATTAATTCTCTGTATATTTTGGAGATGAGGCCTTTATCAGAACCTTTAACTGTAAAAATGTTTTTTCCCAGGTTATTACTTTCCTTCTAATCTTGTTTACATTAGTTTTGTTTGTACAACAGCTTTTTAATTTGATGTAATCCACATTTTCTATTTTGTGATCAATAACGATCTCTAGTTCTTCTCTAGTCATAAATTCCTTCCTCCTCCACAGGTCTGAGAGGTAGACTATCCTCTGCTTCTCTAATCTATTTATTATCTCATTCTTTATGCCTAAATCATGGACCCATTTTGATCTTATCTTGGTATGTGGTGTTTAGTGTGGGTCCATGCCTAATTTCTGCCATACTAATTTCCAGTTTTCCCAGCAGTTTTTGTCAAATAATGAATTCTTATCCCAAAAATTGGGATCTTTGGGTTTGTTAAACACTAGATTGCTATTTTTATTCACTATCTTGTCCTGTGAACCTAACTGATTCCACTGATCAACTAGTTTATTTCTTAGCCAATACCAGATGGTTTTGGTGACTGCTGCTTTATAATACAGTTCTAGATCAGGTACAGCTAGGTCACCTTCATAAAATGATTTTTTTAAAGTGCAGTTAACACTTTTAAAAGTGCTGCTAGGTGGTGCAGTGGATAGAGCACCAGCCCTGAAGTCAGGAAGACCTGAGTTCAAATATGATCTTAGACACTTAACACTTCCTGGCTGTGTGACCTTGGGCAAGTCACTTAACCCCAATTGCCTCAGCAAAAAATAAAATAAAAGTGCAGTTGCAAAGTGTATTGTATACACATACAACCCTTATCCCTGCTCCTACTCAGTAAACCCCAGTGGCTTCCTATGGCCCCCAGAAGCAAAAACAAAATGCCCTGTTTGGCATTCAAAGCTTTTTATAGCCTACCCCCTTCTATTCCTTCCAGTCTTTACACTTTACCCCCTGATAATGGACTCTTCAATCTAGTAACATTAATCTCTGGCTGTTCCATGAATAAGATGCTCCAATTCTTGGCTACATTATATCCCTCATGTCTGGAATATTCTCCCTTTTCCACTCTGACTGCTGATGTCCCTGATCTCCTTAGCTTTCTTTAAATCTCAACTAAAATCCCTCATTCAGGAATCCTTTTCCAACTTCTCTTAATTCCATTGTCTTCTCTGTTAATTTTTTCCTACTTCTCCTATATATAGCTTGTTTGGTATATATTTGATTATGTTTTCTCCCCAATTAGAATGCACACTTCTTGGGGATAGGAACTGCCTTTTACCTTTTTTTGTATCCCCAGTCATTAGTACAGTGTCTTACACATAGTATGAGTTGATTGGTAATACCTGCTGTCCTATATCAATGAAATCTAAAATCTGGTCTCTTTTGCTGTCCCTTCATAGAATCATTAGAGTGGATGCACTTTCCAAGGAGGGTAACATAGGGAGAATGCTGAAGTGCCAGAAACAGACCTTTATACAACTTAAATTTGGGGAGTGGGAGAATTTTTTTTTTTTTTTTTTAACAAAGCAGATGGCAGTGACATGAGGAAGTGAAGGGAAACAGATGCCAAATAGCTACTGAACAAGGATTTTCTAGATTAGGGTCTTACATATAGAAGGTTGAACTAAATGACCTCAAATCCCATTTCCATTTTTAAGATAATTCTGTAAGATGCAGAAGAAAAATTATTAGAAAGGTAGGTACAATGTCATGGCAACAGAAGAGAAGTATATTTTAATCCAAATGAATGTGATGCTAGATTTTATTTATCCAAATACATATATTTCCTATTATTTCCTATTGCTTCATCTTTCTATCCTTATACTCATCTCCAATGGGATATGTAAATACTCAGGTCTACATTTTTAAGAAACCATTGTTTAATTCTTCATCAGTCTTCATACAAACTCTGTCCTTGCTTTGTGGTATACTAAATACTAAAGAACACTAAGTGGACTGAATACATATTGTGAAACTGTTTTTGGGTTGGTTGTTTTTTTTGGGGGGTTGTTTTTTTGTTTTGGGGGATTTTTATTGTTGTTGTTGTTGTTTTTTTTTTGTTTGTTTGTTTGTTTGTTTTGGCTTTATAGCCTCTGCTAGAGAAAATGTTCATTCTTAGGAGTTCAGTTGTTACCTCCAGCCATTGAAGAAATGAAAAAAAAAAACCATTTATTAAATACATAATATATGCCAAGCACTATGATAAGTTTGAAAATACAAATATAAAAATTATATTAGTCTCTGTCCTCAAGAAGCTTACATTTTAATAGGGCAAGTAAACAGGAGGGGTCTTGGTATGAATAGTCAACAGGATGGTGACTAGAATCATAGGTCAGTTTTTTGAAAACCCTAACCAGGAATGGTAGTGATGGTTTGATTACTATTCCTAGAGCCAATCCAATCCAATCAACATAGTAGACCCTACAATGATCCAAACTGTGTGCTAAATGCTGGGGATACCATTAATTAAAAGGAAGATAATCTTTGTCCCTAAAGATTTTACAATGTAATGAAGGAAGATAACACACAAAAGAAATTGGAGATGGGGGTGGGGAGAAAGATGCTCAGAGGTATCTTGTTTCATGGAGTTGAAACCTATCAGGGCTGCAGATGCAAAGCTGCTTGAGCTGAAGTCTGATTTCTACCATTTATAAATATAAAGGAAGGCTTTGGGAGGAATTTGGTACTCTACCCTGCTTCCCTCTAATCAAAGAGGAGAGGAGCCTGAGGGAAATGGTGTGAAGGCTTGAGCTAGCAGCTTGGTGGTCTGGAAAAGGAATTAGGTTTTGTATTTTCTAAAAATATTGAGTTACAAACGAACTAATTTATTAAAATAGTATATGAGCTGAACTAATGTTTCCATTTGCTGGGTCCTTAGTATTGGGTGCCTGCTGAATACAAGAGACTTCAAAGCTAGCCATATAAAATATAAAGATTATAGCACTAAAGATAATCTCAGAGGTTTTTTCCCCCCCCTCAAAACTCAAGTACAAGGGACTAAAAGAGAAAATTACTCCCAGATGATATAGTTGCTAGTGGTCCAGGTTTTAACAAAATTGGAACATCACATACTGTGTTTCCAAGGATGACTGAAAAACTGTTCTTTTCAATAGCCTTCTAAAATACATGGGCCCACAGTGGCTCTGAAAAATGACTCTCCTTTGAAGATCTAGAATGAATATGTTTACTGATATGCACATCACTTCCAAAAGAAGCCATAAAGTGTTGTTCACTTAATTTTTTTATGTGATGAAAATATTTGTTGTTGTGTAGTCGTTTCAGTCATGTCTGATTCTTTGTGACCCCCTTTGGGATTTTCTTGGCACAGATACTGAAATGGTTTGCAATTTCCTTTTTCAGCTCTTTTTTTTTTTTTTTTTTTTTATACCTAAGGAAACTTGAGGCAAATAGGGTTACACAGCTAATAAGTATCTGAGGCCAGATTTGAACTCTGGAAAAGGCAACTTTCTGATTTTCAGTCTTAACACTCTATAATTATACCATGTAGCTGTCCATTTATATTTATGAAAACGTAAACAAGATAATAGGCCCTACACTACTCAGCAGTGCATCAAGAAGCTGTTGGATCCATCAATATTCTGAAACCCAGAGTTAGGCTGTCAGAATTTAGTCACCAAGATTTAAATGATGCTAGGTGATATTAGCTTCGATTCAGGTTATATAGTTCAGCTTATGTTTCATCATTTCCTTAATCTGATATTCATTAAATTAATATTGAGTATACCATGTCATCCTGACTCTGCATTGTGGAATTTTTTGAGGGAAAAGGTAGTCATGCTCAAGGAAAGAAAACAACTTAGTGGTTTTAGTTGACTGCAGTTTCAGTTGAGTCAGCATTCTGATGACACCACATTAAACAGAAAGAAATACAGTGTCCAACGAAGGGTACTTTGAGTCTGGTATTGTGCTTGAATTGGAGCACATCTGGAATATTGTGTTCAGTTCTTAATGTGTATATGTTGTGGGCATTGGGGTGAGATACTAAATGGCTGCTTAAAGAAACCTGGCCATGAATTCACTTGTAATTCCAATAGAAAGACAACTTATCTTTCTTTTAAACCCATATTTTTCCTGTATTAGATTTAAAGTTGTGACATATATATATATATATGATTATCAATAATAATAATAACTAGCTTTTTATGACTCTTGAAAGTTTCCAAAAAGTTTCACATATTTTATTTGATGATTATAACAACCATATAAGATTGATGCTATTCTTATACTTGTTTTACAGATAAGGGAACTGAGGCTATGAGGTTAAATAACTTCCTTAGGGTAACACATCTAATAAGTAAATGAGGTAGAATTCAAATTCAGGTCTTTCTGATTCCTGGTCTAATATTTTATCCATTGTACAACCTAACTCCTTTCTCTCTTCCTCTACCTCTGCTCTACTTCCTTTTCCTTTCTCTCCCTCCCCTCCTCTCTTCTCATCTGTTTTTCTGTCTCCTTTCTTCCCTTCTTTCCCTTCCCTTACTTCTTCCCCAAAAATGTTTTCTACTTACTATTTGCATCCCCAGGTGAAAAAAATATAAATCAGTTCTTTCCCCAAAGAAACAGATTCCCATCGAAAGTAAAAGGAAAGAGAATACATTGTTAAGCTTGCTGCTGGACATCTTTTAGATCCAATCATGTTTCCTTTGGCCTTGAACACATAGGCTAGACTTACTTTTTATGACAGAGTTATATTCCTGCAAGCAAAGAGAGCCACTTTCCATTTCACAGAAAGCTTATTTTCTGTCCCCTTTGAAGTCTGGATGCAGTAGGTGTTGTACTTAGAGACTTAGCATGGCTACAGCATGCGAAATAAGAGTCCATCAATACAGCTTAAATTAAAGTTGGTGTTGCATAAATAGAATGTATATTGAGATAACTTTAGATGCATCATTTATTTCTACTTATTATTAATGACTTTTCATAGCTTACTCCTTGAATAACTTATTCATGAATAAGTCCATGATTTTGCTCTTGTTATTACTTGTATTTGTGTATGTATAGCACAATTCATGTCTAATCAGAAGATCTGGGTTCAAGCCTTATTTCTGTCACTTTATAATTGAGTGAATGTATGGAATTCATTAATTTCTCTATGTACTAATCTACTGTACTAATCAGTAACATGAGGATAATAGTATATATACTACCTTTCATGTAACCTCAGCAAGGAGCTCAAATGAGAAAACATGCGAAAGTATACTTTTAAGAACACAGTGCTCTATGATGATAATCAACTATTAAAGCTGTATCATTGGTAAAGTTCTTATGCTAACCTGTTTTTACTATATAGTTAGGCTGTACTTTGTCCATCAACATTTTATAAAAGTGGATTTATGTGATGGAAATCAATTTTATCCTGGGAAGTTTGTTTGGAAATTTTGAATAGGTACTCTCTATTTGATGCCTTTACCCTGAGTTGTTGTATAAGTTATATATATATATCATGCCTTACATTTAGTAGATGCTCAAAGATATTTCATTTTAATATTAGCCACTTTGGCCATAGCTGATTTTCAGTAGTTTGGAGATCTACCATGTTACATTCTTAAGAAAGAAATGTTAAAGGTCAAAGCTTGTTTTCTGCTATTGTTCCAAAACATGGATACCTGAATAAGGAAAATATTTTCTTTAATGATATATTGAAATAATTGTTATGCATAGTTGTGGGGTTAGAATCAAGGGGCCATTTTAAAAGACAGTTGAATTAAAGGCAGATATCCATAAAATTTCTTATATTTTGGCTAATCTTCAATGGGAAATTGTTTTCTCTCTAAACTTTGTTTTCCTATTGTAACATTTTAGATGTCATTATAAAAAAGTTTTGATATATTAAATGTAATTTAAAAACAAAGGAAAAGCCCTTTAGTCATCATCCTTTTAATATCATCAACAATTTACTTTTATGATTTTTTAAATGTCAGAAAATGCAATGCATGTGTGAATGTACCTTATATTAATGCAGTTTTAAAGCTAAGATTTTTACATTCACAAAAATCTAGAAATTTGAACTTATGGTCCCCACAGGAATCCTAATTCAGTCACATTGCATAAACTGATATTAAGGCTGAAATGTATCATCATTACAGTAATACAAAATACTCATATATGCAAGAGGACACAGTTATGGTTACTAAGGGAACCATAATTTTGAATTTCCTGACTTTTTTTTTTTGCATGTACAATTTCAACCATAATATTAGGTTAATGTAGCTTTTTTTTTTTTTCCATTGAATGTGAAACAATATATTTGTGGCTAGTTTATTTTCAAAATACTTTTCATTGGCTCCAGCTATTCTATAGTAGCTATTCTAAATGTTTACTTTTAATTATGAGATACTTATAGAAAGAAGTATATATAGCAATATATACTACATGAAAGTATAGTTTGAAAAATGCTTATATTAGCTCATACTCTTCTACTCATATAATGTTCTCATTCTCTCTCTCTCTTTCTCTTTTTTTCTCTTTCTCTCTTTTTTTTCTCTCCTCCCCCTCCTCCCTCATATGTTACATTCTGGCACATTATAGAGGCAGGTAGCGTATCTACTACCTGCTGTTGAAAGTGTTGACGATACTGAATTATTTATTCTATATTCTACACTATCCAAAATTGTTTTGGGTAGTTTGACACATTTCGGTCTTCCATATGGATACTTCATGGTGGCAGAGTTGCCAGCTGCTCAGGTTTTGTGACAGTTTCAGTTTTTCAAGGACTGTCAGAGTGTTCTTGGGAGAATCTTGCTTTACTAGACTCCTAAGAAGTGGTAAAATCCTGAAAACTGCTAGATTTTTTAAAAGTATAATTCAGGACAATTAGTGTGAACAGAAAGTTCCAAGAAGTCTTAAGATTATTTCAAAATGTACATGAAGCACATTTAACAAGATTTGGGAAAATCCAGTCATTCACCAGAAAAGTGCATATATAAAACAATATAACTCTAACACTGATTAGTAATAGTATTACTTATTCATTTGGAGATTTTGGGGGGGGGGGAAAGCCATCTGAAATTTGAAACATAAGTGTTTGAGGAGATAGGCAACAACTAAGAAAAAAAGTCAAAATTTGAAACACATTTATAATTTACCCGCAGTCCTTTACATCTTAATTTAAAGGGACAAAGAAGAGCTTATAGAATTTCTGTATCTCTATTTTCAGAATTCTAATGGGATATCAGAGTCAGTGTAGTAAATAAAGTATCTTAAAGGCTGCTCACATCAACCTGTCCCTTTTCTGATTTAAAAAAAAAAACAACAAATTGATATTTAGGGAAGTTGTGACTTGTCCAAGGTCACATAAATATGGAGCATTAGATACTGGATTTGAATCTAATTTCTGTTACCTCAATGTCAGTGCTCTTTCCAGTACACTCTAAAATTTATTTTAAACTTTCATCCACTGATTTAGTCAACATCATTAAAAACCAGTCAGTGTCTTGACTCAGACAATAGAATAAAAATTTCCTTCTAAGATTATATATAGAAGAGATTCCATATATGGGAAACCAATATTTTATGACTAAAGATAGCTATTTGGGAAATATTTACTGTTATGTTTTAATACTTACATCTTCTTTGATTCTGGGAAATAATCTTTCTAACTCCTGAGTTAGTTTATTTCTGAACAGATAGGATTTTTTCCTCCTTAAACAATGAGTACTGAATGCTGTCTGGTTTATTTACCAGCATTCTAAATGTTTACTCACCAATTCCTATCTTAGAATATTTAAGTCTAAAATTATGGTCAAGCCTAAACTACTCTGTGTGTGAGTGACTGTGGCTTGCCAAATCTGTTTCTGAACATAGTTGTAGATATCTTTGTAGTCTGTGTGAATATTTCAACAATTGTCTTTTTGGCCAAATCAAACTCAGCTACACAAGTCTGGGATCATGGGAAGGTGCGGCAGGGCTCCACTGGTGAGGGAAAGGAGCTCCCTTGTAACGCCCCTGGGTTTAGAATCATCCCATTTTGTTGCACTTACAGATTAAACTCTAGAGGCTCAAGAATAGCCTGACCTCGTACTAGAGGTTAAAGAGCATCCCCCGACCAGTAATCAGCCACAGTTGAAACATAGGCCTCAAGTATAGATTAATTATGTGGTACATTATAAATATTTCATACACTAATTATATTAGTTTATGTAGAAAAAACACCATATGAAGTGTTCCCAGCACTCTCAGTGACTCAGAGTGCTCTTAGCATGTTAATCGACTTGCTTCTTCCAGGCAGCCTATCCCAAACCACTTTCGAATCCCCAAAGATGACAAGAATCATTATCATGATACGGTACATTCCTTATTCTTGTACCAGGTTGACACCTGCCTTTCCCCAGGAGTATGCTTTTCCTAGGGTTTATGTCTTGAGCTCTTGTTTCATTTGGATTGTAAGCCAAAGAACAGTGTCTGACATATTGTTTATGTTTAAAAATATGTAAAATAATAAACATAAGCACAAATAAAATAAACAAAATTAAATATTCTACATGTAAATAACATCGAACTTGGTTGTGTCAGAAGTTTCTGGCCTAGTCAGAATAAATTATCTTTTCCTCTAAAAAGTGATTTTTTTTTTTCTGGTTAAAGTTAGTAATCTCCCAAAAAGATGAGCCCTTTGCTTCCAGGTGGAATTCATGAATTATTTTTATTGAAGGTCTATTGTTTGCTGAACACTGTATATAAAAATAATAAGAGCAAGTTTTTCCTCTCAGGGAGCATGTAGTTTTTTGTGGAAGATAGAGGTAAAACGTTTAATAGTTGATGGGACTTGAATTAGGTTACTGTTTGCATGAGTGGAGAAAATGGGATATATATGAGAAAATGAGTCATTTTAAACCTATGTTTCTTCATATGTAAAGAGAGGATATTTGCATTAATTACATTCTTGGCAGAAGACTTTTATGAAAAAAGTACTTTGTAAACTTTAGAGTTCTCCGTACAAGAGAGTAGTTTTTGTTATTCACTTTGTTACCAAGAATTGAAACATTCAAATAGTTGGGTTTTTTTTTTTTCAGTTATAGTAAGATAACATTATGAATTTAGCCCTAGAAAAGAAACCATCAAGTCTAAAACCTTCCTTTTATGGATGAGGACCCTGATATACTTAACAAATATCTGAGGCATTATTCACACTCTGGTCCTTCTGACTCCAAATTTGTATCTATCACATGGTGACCGCTGGTAGGACAGTAGATACAGCCCTGTAGTCAGGAAGAAATGAGTCCAAGTGTGATCTCAGACATCAGTTGTGTCAACCTGGATAAGTCACTTTTCCTCTGCTTTAGTTTCCTCAGTAAGATGGACTAGGTGGCCCAATGGATAGAGCACTTGGCTTAGAATCAATAAGACATCTTCCTGAGTTCAATTCTGGCCCCAGCTAGTTACTACCTATGTGACCCTAAGCAAGTCACTTAACACTGTTTGACTTAGTCTCATCTGTAAAATAAGCTGGAGAAGGAAATGACAAAATTCTCTAGAATCTCCTCCAAGAAAACCCCAATTGGGGTCATGAAGCATTAGGCATTAAACAACACAAAAGCATGGGGTTAATAACAGCTGCCACCTCTCAGGGTTGTTTTGAGGGTCAAATGAGATGATTTTTGTAAAAACACTTCCCAGAGTCCTGGCACAGAGTGGACACTACCTTTCTCTTCCATCAGTTAAACACCCTTTCCTTTCTTTCTTCATAGTACCTTTCACATTCAAATGATCATAGACTTAGAGCTGTAGGATGATTCAGAGACTAATCCTTCTACAGCTGAGAATACTGAGTTCTAGGAATGAGAAGTAAGGGATTGTCCCAAAGACACAAACATGTTTAAGTGGCAGTGACAGGATTTGAATGGGGATTCTTAAATTCTGGAGGCACTGCCCATTCCATTATTCCTCATTCAGCTTTTTGTTTCCATTTCCTCCATCAACCCCTAAGTTTTAGGCCTTTCTTTAGCTCACACTGAAGCTCCACTGCCTCTAATCTCTTTTCCCAATAATTAATCCCTTCTAGAATATTGCTATAAGATAGTTCCTACAGTGCTGTTTTCTCTATGTAGAGGTTAGAAGACTTGAGTTCATTGCCTGACTTAGTAGCTATTGCACCAAGAACATGATATAATATTCGGAGCAACAAGAGATCTGAGAGCGGCCAATCTCCTTGTTTTTGCAGATGAAAAACTGAGACTAGGGAGTTTCAGGGACTAGTCAGATCGTAAAACTGCTTTAAAAAAATCTATCAGACAGTAAATCTGGTAAAATTGGTAATAAATAGTAGAGATTTCACTCCAGACCTTTTGACTATCTCCTGCATTCTTTCTCCTGCTGTTACCTTAAATATAAAATGAAGATACTAATACATTCTATGCCTCTTGAGAAAACAAAACAAAACAAAACACTTTGTAAACCTTGAAGTTTTCCATAAGTAGGAGATATATAAGATACCCACCAGAAAACTTCATTGGCTCTTCCTTGTTGACAGGATGAGTCTGATGTCCTGAGCTCAGCATTATAGTTCCCCAGAATTTTCCCCATACCACTTGTCCATATCTTATTTCCAGTTATTCATCTCCTTAAACCTTACATTAGTTGTTCAGTTTTTCAGTTGTGTCCAACTCTTTATGATCTCATTTGGGATTTTTCTTGGCACAGATCTGGAGTAGTTAGCTATTTTCTTCTCCAGTTTATTTTATGACGAGAAAAGTGAAGCAGAGTTAAGTTACATATCCAAGATCATATTGCTAGTGAGGGTCTGAGGCTGGATTTGAACTCAGGAACAGGAGCCTTCCTGATTCCAAGCTCATTGCTCGGTGCATCACTTGGCTACCACATTATAGTATAATGATCTATTTAGAATTCTTAGGTGATACCTGGTATTTCCCTCTACTTTCTTATCAGTCAGTTTTCAAACTCTTAATAAGCATGAAGGAACACATTTATAATAAGCACAAGGACATTGTGCTAGGTGCTGGCAATGCAAATACAAAAAAAATGTATATATATACACATTGCTCCATATGGGGTTGGGATGGTAGATAGTATGGGGGTGAAGTTAAAAAGATTAGAATTCAGATCTGATACTTAACTGGTTATGTGAACCTGGCAAATCATTTAACTTCTGTTTCCCCCAATCTCCTCAACTGTTGAATGGTGTTGATAACTGATAAAATGGGGAGCATCTATCTCTCCGGGTTGCCATGAGAATCAAGTGAGATACTATTTGAAAATAATTTAACACAGTGCTTGGCATATAGTAGATACTTAAAAAATGCTTGTTCCCTTTCATCTCATATTACCATATACAAAGTAAATACAATTTAGTTAGAAATAGAGGGCATTAATTAGATGTTGGAATTCAACTGTGTTTAGTGTAAAAAGTGGCACATAAGCTACATCTTTAAAAAACAGAACTATTTTATGAAATGAAGATGAAGGAGTGCATTCTAAGCATAGAACATGGCTTATAGAAAGGCATGGAGTTGGGAGAATTGTTGAATATATGCTGTTCATTTCTGTTGAAATCTAAAGTGCTGGCAGAGTAGTAACATATACGTTTTTAAAGATAAATTGGGGCCAGATTGAAAAAAGACTTTAAAAACTAAATAGAGGAATTTACATTTTATTGTAGAGACAATAGGAACCCATTAAAGTTTATTGAATAAGGGCTGAAATGATCAGCTCTTCAAATTAGGAAAATCACTTGGGCAGCTGGGTGAAGGATAGATTCGAGAGGGGAGAAACTACAGGCAGGAAGACCAATTAGAAAGTTATTATAATTTAGATAAAAAGTGATGCAGGTCGTAAGTGAGGTAGTGGCCATTTAATAGAGAAAAAGGTCAGATGTGAGAGATGTTGTGGAGGTAGAAATAGTAAGGATCATTAATTGTTCTTATAGAGTGATAGCTGTTCAGTTGTTAAAGATAATGAGGTTGTAAATCTGGATGATTGGAAGATCAGTGCTTTTGATATGACAAAAATAGGTAGATGAATTTTGTCAGAAAAGATAATGATCTCGGACCCATAAGTTTGAGATGACTTTGGATCATCCAGTTTGAACTGCTTTATAGACAATTGAGTTGCCAGAATGGAAGAAGGGAAGAGACTGAAATTGAATATATAGGTCTGGGAATCCTTTGCCTAGGGATGCCCAGAATAGTCTTGGGGAGCACCTGTACTTAGGGGATGTATGTGATGTGGATAATGAACAGAGGAAACTGAGGAATAGTCAGATAGGTAAGAGAACTAGGAGGGAGATGTCACAAAAACTAAAAGAGAATCCAAGGGGAGAGGAAAATCTCCACTGTTAAAAGCAGCAGTGATGTCAAAAAGGTGAAGAATTAATTAGGACAGAATTTCACATTTGGTAATTTAGATTGCTGAACCTGGGCAGGTCACTTAACCCTGTTTTCCTCAGCTTCCTTATTTGTAAAATGAGCTGGAAAAAGAAATGGCAAACCACTCCAGTATCCTTGCCAAAAAAAAAAAAAATCAAATAAGGTCACAAAGAACTGCACATGATTTAAAAAGACCACTGAAAAACAACAACAATAAAATTAAAATTTAGGAGAAATCAGTTTCAGTTGCCTGATGAGATCAGAAGCCAGATTTCTAGGGGCCGAGTAGTGAGTAAGAAGAGTTAAAGAATCATCTATAGCAAACTTTTTCTAGGAATTTGGGGGAGAATGGGAAGAAAGTTGTAAGGTAAAAGCTTGAAAGAGATTGAAAAGATTTTAAAGATAGTTTAATGATTTCTTATCTAGGATATCTTCTTTCTTCCACTTATCTAAAGCATCCTCCTCTTCCAAAATGCAAATTAATTCCCTCCTTCTCCAATTATTTTTTCCCACAGTACTCTAACCTATTGTGATCATTTCTTGTCTTGAAATCCTATACTGTTTATTCTTCCTATCATCTTTCAAAGTTTTCCCAAGTTCATTTGCTTATTTTTCTCACATTGCCGTTTCACTTTTCATATGATTATGGTATATCCTCAATTTTCTTTGTGAGTTCTAAGTTTCTTTGTAAATTCATTATTAATAAATAGATATTTATTATCTACTAGATACTAGACTAGAGTGCTGGACATATTAAAAAAAAAAAAAAGTCCCCAAAACGAGTCATTCCTTTCCCTCAAGGAATTTACAGTGTAATGGACAATCTTACTGTATCTTAACTCTAGTGGTGTTTGTTTTCTCTTTTCTCCCTCTTCTGGCTCTGTTAATGAAAAGGCTATATTTATCCTTCAAGATTCAGCTAACAGCACTCTGCTTTATACCAATGTATATTACTAAACTGACCAAAGAGTTGATAGAGTTTATTACTAAACTGTCTCAAGAGTTGATAGAGTTTTTAGCAGCATCTCATGCACACATTACCTGAAAGGAATCATTACTATAACATTCTTTGATATACCCCATAAGAATAAGCATAATGACTGGAAGAATTTTTTTTTAATTGTTTTTATCATTGACAGAATGTCCAATTAAGAAGTATGTACATCATTGCTCAGAGGAACATATTATATTGGCTCCAATAATAATATTCTTGGGAATGGAATTTCCTGCCAAATGAAGATTACTTAAATCCTTACAACTTGATTTATGTGATAGCTGTTTTTAAAAAGTTATATAGTTGACTATTTGCTTTATAGATGATTTGCATGGTTATTTATATACTTTAGGGCCCTAGGTTAACAGTAAAATAATTTTTGTAATATCTTGAAAATAACTAGAACCGTTTCTCAAAAATTGCAAAGGAAATAGCTTAACTCATTCCATCAATAATTTTAACCCTTTGAGGTAGGTAGAAATCAAGATAAAGTAATTTGGAATCCAGAGGAGACAAGTAATTTATCAAAGGCCATTGTCAGTGTTAGAGGCAGGCCAAAGACCTGGATCCTTTGACTTCAAGAGCAGTACTTTTCCCATAGGGCTAGATTTGTCTTAAGAGAAATTACATGTTGAAACAAAAATTTTCCTGAATTAATTGTACTATAGATCTTAAGAAACTAGATGCCTCTCAGTTCCTGCAAATGTCTTTTCTCTCCCACCATATCACACCCAGATGAAGATCAATTTTTTTTTTTTGGTGATGTGAATTATTATAGCAAATAAGGAAATATTTTTCTGTTCAATATTTATAAATGTTTTTGAAAATACATTACAGTTAAATATGTCAAATATGCCTCAATTAAAATGACACAGTTTATTTATACATATGAAGCAGAAAGTCTTCAACTGTTGCTGTTAAACTAAGTGAAAGACACAATATTGTTTAGCATAGTATCTTGGACATAGTAGTTACTTTATTGATTAATTGATTTTGATCATATTATACAAAGTGTTTATATGGAATATAATCAGGACTGGGTGAGAGTTATTGGTCACATTAATAATAACACTCAAAAAATCCATGGCTTACTAACTTGACTTAAACTCATAGGTAGGATGAGTCTGTAGCCATTGAAACAGGCTTATTAGTACAATTCTAGTTTGTCTTTTCCCAGAATTCTAAATAGTACAACACTAGTCTCAATTATTAAGACAAGGGTCAGAGAATCTGATTTCCAGTCTCAATTTTGCCATGCTTTAGACAAATCACTTAACTTTTCTGAGCTTTACTTAGTTTCCTTATTGGTAAAATGGGGACAATCATACCTATCCTTCATGTCTCGAAAGATTTTTGAAAGTGTCAAATGGAATAAAGTGTTTTGAAAAAAAAGTGAAGAACTGTATAAAATCAAATTACCATCATCATCAAGCAGTTGCTTTCTAGTGGGACAATCCTATTGCTTCATAACTCTAGTGGTACTCATAGCCTCTTTCCTCTCTTTTCATCTCAGCCTATGAAAGTCATTCCTTTCCTTCAAGATCCACCTTCTGTGTCCCTTTTTTCATATCACTTTTTAATATTTGAAAGTGATCCATCTATCTTTTGAACTCCCATAATGCTTCTATTTATACAGTCTTGAACATTTTCTTTTTTATTGAGAACTTAAACTGTCCTTTTAGGAGAATGAAAGAGTTGCCTCTGCAATTAATATATATACATATATAATATATATGTACTTTAAGAAGGTAGTGACAAAATACAATATATTGTATCCTTTTCTCCACTTCTTTAGTATTCCTCTATGTATTCTCTCTGACCACATTCTTGATATATTACTTCATTTTTAAGCTATCTGTATAATCCTGTCTCCTCTTTTAAATAGTAAAGTCTTCAAGGGAAAAAAATACATCTTATCTGTTTTTATTGAATATATTGCTTTGAATGTACTACAGGGTTCAGGAAAGTAACTGAATTATATCTTTGTATGTTTTGGCTCTATATACATTTGTCTTTTCTTTATGATGCAGAAAAAATTTGAACTCTCTTATAAACACATTAGATCTGCATCATGATGAATATGGTTAAAAGGCAAAAATAATATTCTAAGTTTTTAGAATGTAGTAGAATAGGGGGTTCTCATTCATAACTGCAGTATAGCCTCACTAGTCTATTTGTTAATCATAGATAAATAATTTCAAGTTCATTACTGTAATATTCTCTCTAAAATATAATATTCTCTGTTGAGGTTTTCTTGGGGTTTCTGGAAGCAGCATTCATTTCAGTTCAGTAATCATTGCACGAGTAGCCAGGGGTTAAAGTCCAAATCCTTTATTGTCTCTTTCCAAGTTTTCTTTCCTTTCCTGGGGCCTGGTTAGCTTTCTTAGAGGCCTATTTCTCTCCTTGGTCGAGAGCTTAAGCTCCTGCCTCCTTCTCTGCCCTCTGAATCTCCCCGACTCTCCAAATCTAAAAGTTTGTACTTTAGCCTGCAGCCACCACAACGGTAGATGATGGAATGAATCTGTCTCAGCCTCAGAGAACTTCCAGTGCACTTGTCTTTTCTGGCCCTAAGAGCTTCTTGCTTATATGCTCTACACTGAGTACAAACCAATTATTATATCACTAGGAAACCATTATTTGTTATAGGATTAAATCAATACTAAACTAGATTTAACCACTGTCTCCTCAATTCCACTTATATCCTTGTTTTAAGTTCTGGCCCATAACATCTCTTTGTAGGATTAAATCAATCATACTAAATTAGATAACTATTGTCTCTATCAATTCCACTGATTTAGTACCTTGTAAGAATCCTTTGTTTCAAGTTCAGAGTTCTGGCCCATAACACATTACATGCTGGACTATTGTTCCTCTTCCCTCCTTCTATCCCTTCCTTCCTCTCTCCTTCCTTCCTTCTCTTTCTCCCTCCTTCCCTCCTTTCTTCCTTTTTTTCCTTCCTCCCTCCCTCCCTCCCTCCCTCGCTCTCTCCCTCTCTCCCTTCCTTCCTTCCTTCCTTCCTTCCTTCCTTCCTTCCTTCCTTCCTTCCTTCCTTCCTTCCTTCCTTCCTTCCTTCCTTCCTTCCTTCCTTCCTTCCTTCCTTCCTTCCTTCCTTCCTTCTATCCATTCCATTTTTACTCTATCTGTTCAAAGAGATCTTGTCATGTTTCTCTCAACTTATAGTAATCTCATTCTTATTGTATAGTAATATTCTATTATGATGGGGCAGCCAGGTGGTGCAATACATAGAGTATTGAACCTGATGTCAGGAAGATCTGCGTTAAAATCCAGCCTCAGATACTTACTAGCCATGTGACCATGGGCAATTCACTTAACCCTGTTTGCCTCAGTTTCCTCACCTGTAAAATGATCTGGAGAAGGAAATGGTTTGTTTGGTTGTTGTCCTTCTGTTTTTCATTCTTAAAGAGCACTAAAATGACACCACTATGTTGGGATTAGGGTAAAATATGTCCAACTGTGGCTGATTAGGCCAATATGAGTTCAGAGGGCTCCCAGAGGTTGATCATAAAGAGTCTACATGAACATTTTCAGTGGAGATGGTTTTAAATTTATGCAATTGAAGGATAAATTCTGCCTTGCTCATAAAGGTACAGCACTTAGTGTCTCTCACATCTGGCTATTGATTCCATAGATCTTTTGGGAGACCTGAAAGTGTTCTTCTCTCTCTCTCTCTCTCTCTCTCTCTCTCTCTCTCTCTCTCTCTCTCTCTCTCTCTCTCTCTCTCTCTCTCTCTTCTCTCTCTCTCTCTCTCTTTTATATTGTAGTAAGTTTATTTTTAATACACATTGCTTTATGAATCATGTTGGGAGAGAAGAATAAGAGCAAAAAAGAAAAACTATGGGAGAGATTAAAAAAAAAAACAAAACAGAAAGGAGAGTGTCTTTTCTATCTTTTCCTCTGACCTCCATGTGAGCACTTGTCTTGTATCAGTTTTCCATAAAATTGTCTTTTAGAGAAAAGTACTTTTGGCAATGAAACATCATTGTTAGCCCATCAGAACTACACCCTCTGCAGTATAATTCAAAATTCAAAGTTTTTGAATGCTTGGCGGTTCCTCTTATTAAAGGATTTTTGTCTAGTATCTTATCTTACCATGTCATCTTCAGAATCTTCCTAAGACAATTCAAATGGAAGCAATTTACTTTCCAGGCATGGCGCTGGTAGACTGTTCAGATTTTACAAGTACACAACAACGTGGTCAGCACAATGGCTCTGTCCCTTTTCCATTTCTCTTATTTGGACCAGTCAGAACCAAGTCTAATTCCTCTTTTATGAGTGATTTTTTTTTTTTTTTTTTTTTTTTTGATTCACACATAAATTGGATTTAAGTGAGGCAGAGTCAAGATGAGTAGTGATGGCTCTGGATGCAGTAGAGGACCTTGCTATTTTCAGTGTCTAACCAAGCTCTTAGCATTCCACAGGGCTGCTTCAGCTGCTTTCACAGCCATTGGAAGAAACTATTCCCATCTGCCCATTTCAGTGGGGAAGTCTTTGGTTGCTTGGGCTAGATACATTCCTAACTCACTGACAGGTTTGAGACCCCTTGATTACTCTCAACCTGATCAAGCCTGTCTGACAAAATGGTTTCTCAGAGTGTGGTTGCTGTGCATAGGTGAATCAGATGGATAGCAAGGTGGAAAGCCGCCATGAAAAAGGCTCAGCAGTCTTCATACCAGAGATACTAGTCTTCCTTGAACATCCTACACTTCCCCTATACGCCACACTACTCTGGTATCTTTGCCAAGAAAACCCTAAATGGGGCCATGAAGAATTAGACACAGCTGAAATAATGGAACAACAATAATATCTTATTATCTTTTACATTTTATTTAACCATTCTATAATTTCTACTTCATTTTACCATTCTGCTTAATTTGTAATTTTTAAAAACTTGTATTTATCATTATGTTAAAGGTAGGATCTACAGAAGAAAATGACTGGGTGGTATAATGGGTAGAATGCTGGGTCTGAAGTCAGGAAGACCTGAATTCAAATCTAGACTCAGGCACTTCGTAGCTGTGTGAGCCTAAGTAAGTCACTTAGCCTTTGTTGTGTTTCCCTTAGTTTCCTCATCTGTAAAATGAGTATAATAATATCATCCCTCTTGTAGGGTCGTTGTAAGGATCAAATGAGCTAATATTTGTAGTGTTTAACACATTAAAAGGTGCTATATAAATTCTGGCTGCTATAGTGATGAGGATGATGAGGATGCTATTCTGCATAAATTCTCTTTCCTTTCCTCTGCTTCTTTCCCTTTCTCCTTCTGTTTTCTTTATGCAGGCCAACAAGGACCAAGAAATGAAAATGAGGCAGTGGGAGGAATTGGGGGTGAACCTTTGACTAGCAGTAAAACAAGAATCCTAAATCTTTATGATTTAAAAAAAAAATTAAATAAACAAAAATTCCTAATCCATTAGTTCCAATGAGATTCATTGGTTAAATGGACTCTTCTTGTATAAGAACTTGTACCCAAGTAGTCAGAAACCTTGTATTTTTGAGGCAATGAAGGATGTATCTCTTCCTGGGTGCTATACTCAGAGACATTAAAATTCTTGACTCTCTTTGAACATATTCAGGAAAAGAGGAAGCATTAGGGATAGGGGGAAGGCGAAAGAGAAGCTTGCTCAGAATAGGCAGGGAAGTATAGGCTTTTGATTTCAAGGTCATTTGTCTTTATGGTATATTTAAATAGATTGGCATTAATCTATGACTTTAATATGCATGGGAAATGGATGTTTCTTCTGTAACTTTGTACATATCTCAATGTACACACAGGCATACGGAATGATATTAGCATTCTGGCAGCACATAGCAGTTTTGGTTGGACTACTGTAATAGCAGCTTATATCTACTTTTGGTGAGATGGTAAGCTAATGATGTAGCTGTTAATTTGAATTTAGCAGACATTTTAAATATAGGTTTCTCTTTCAGAGACAAAAGTTGCAATTTAAAGCTCTTTGGTGGTCTAAAAACAGCTTAATTCTCTAGTAGTGTGGTAATAAGTACTAATCCAGCTTATACAGTGATTGTAGTATGTCATGTTTGTGAAAGATCACTTAACTGCTTTCTCTGAGTTTTATGTTAATTTTAAAAAATTAAACATAAAACCTTATAACATCTTTATGCTGAGATAAACTGTTCAATTTGATTTGTGCTCAAGCGGCAGCTGTCAGGAATTAACATGTTCCTTGTGGTTTTTGCTATCACCTTGTGTCCTTTTCTTCTAGATAGACTCTGTGGGATGACAAAGCTCACCTTGTTAGGATTTATTACTTAATAATATCTGAAGTAAGATTAATATTGATGTCACAGGGAGTTCCTGCCAATATAGTGATGCCATTCCTATTATTATAATACATTGTTCTTTACTCCCCTACAAATAGCTAGTAAGGTGAAATGCTACATAAGATATTTTACTCTAGTTCATTATCCACAGGATCATGTGTCTGAAATTTAAAGGAACCTCAGAAACTCTCTAGTAAAATTACCCCCCCCCCCCCTTTTTTTTAACAGATAAGGAAACTGAGAAAAAAGTAGACTTTACAAAGGATATCCAAATAGTCAGAATTAGAGAGATTTCATCCCAGATTTACTGACTCTAGAGCTAGTTTTCTTTCTATTGTCCAGTATGTGCACATTCCCCTTCATGGGTAGATTCATAGCTCCTCCTCTCAAGAGTTGTTTAACTTAAAATTTTCAATAAATTTGTTATTCACAGAATTTAACATTTTGCTCCTAAAGAGATAAAAATGAATGTCTTAGCATGTTTGATATTTCTCTCTCTCTCTCTCTCTCTCTCTCTCTCTCTCTCTCTCTCACTCACTCACACACACATACACACATATACACATACACACCCACACACAAGATAATAAAATGGAAAGAGTGCTAGACTGGTCATCAGTAAAGCTGGCTTTTGATCTGACTCTGACATTGGCTAATTTAATGACTTTGGACTCCTTTGGCTGCTGTCTTCATCTGAAAAGTGAGGGGATTGGACTAGATATTTTTTGTGGAATACTTCTGATTCAGTAATTTCCATGGTTTTGTAAACTAATTTGGGAACATTTTAAAATAAGTTGTTTAAATAGGATGTTTTGTAAAGAGCTTTTGCATTTTGTTCATTAATTGTAGTTCTTTTCCTTCTTTGAACTCTAGAAATGCTAAAAAGTTTTATCATAATCATCTTCAGTTCTTCAAAATATTCATATTACATTAGGATGACTATCTTCTCAAACAATAAAAACTTTCTTGCTTGATTGCTTGCTTTCTCCTCCTTCCTTCCTTCCCTTTCTTTCTTTCTCTCTTTCTTTCTCTCTCTCTCTCTCTCTCTTTCTTTCTTTTTTTCTTTCTTTCTTTCTTTCTTTCTTTCTTTCTTTCTTTCTTTCTTTCTTTCTTTTTTTCTCTCTCTCTTTCTCTCTTTCTTTCTTTCTCTCTCTCTTTCTTTCTTTCTTTCTTTCTTTCTCTCTCTCTTTCTTTCTTTCTTTCTTTCTTTCTTTCTTTCTTTCTTTCTTTCTTTCTTTCTTTCTTTCTTTCTTTCTTTCTTTCCTTCCTTCCTTCCTTCCTTCCTTCCTTCCTTCCTTCCTTCCTTCCTTCCTTCCTTCCTTCCTTCCTTCCTTCCTTCCTTCCTTCCTTCCTTCCTTCCTTCCTTCCTTCCTTCCTTCCTTCCTTCCTTCCTTCCTTCCTTCCTTCCTTCCTTCCTTCTTTCTTTCTTTCTTTCTTTCTTTCTTTCTTTCTTTCTTTCTTTCTTTCTTTCTTTCTTTCTTTCTTTCTTTCTTTCTTTCTTTCTTTCTTTCTTTCTTTCTTTCTTTCTTTCTTTCTTTCTTTCTTCCTCCCTTCCTTTTTCCCTCCCTCCCTCCCCTTCCTCTCTTCCTCCTCCCTCCCTCCCCTTCCTCTCTACCTCTTTCAATCTCTTCCTTCCTTTCTCCTTTCCTTCCTCCCTTCCTTCCTCTCTTTCTCTTTCCCTCCCTCTCTCCATTCCTATTAGGGTTAAGTGAGTTGTCCATTGTAACACAGCTAGTAAATTGAGTGTCTGAAACCACATTTGAACTCAAGTCCTCCTGACTCCAGAGCCACAGCTCTACATCTACAAGCCCAGTTTATCAACAAACATTTGTTAAATGCTTCCTTTGTTCCAGGAAGCACTGAAGACACAAAGAAAGGAAAAGATAATGGTTCTTTACTTCAAGGAATTTACATTGGAATAAGGAGGACAATATGGGAAAGATTTTATATATATATATATATATGTGTGTGTGTGTGTGTGTGTGTGTGTGTGTGTGTATGAAATATAGACGTAAATAGAAGATAATCTCAGAAAAAAGGCATTAAAAGTGGGGATACTAGTAAATGTTTCTTACAGGAGATAGTATTTGATCTCCTATATTCTTGATTCCTTCCCATATTTGTAGGGCCTACTAGAATTTATGCTTTGCTGGCATCAATATTAAGAATTCAGTGTCATCTCCATACCACAGAGGCATAAGAACCATAGAATCTAGTTTTGTGATTTTAGTTGAATTGAGGATCCAAGTTAATAGAATAGTCAAGAATAGCTAATAACAAAAAAAAAAAAATGCTGTGGAACTTCAACACTAATTTTTTTTTTTGTTTTGTTTTAAATAAGTGTATATTCCTAATGAGTTGGGTTATTTTTAGGTTAGTCCTAAAATTGGGTTCTCATTCCTTGAGTATACATTATGTAGTACTGGAGGAAAAATTGGTAGGATCATAGAGGTCACCTACAAAGTATATAATCCAAGCCTACCTAATAACAGTTGAATGAACTTTTAAAATGTGCAGTGTGTTAGTTAGATGGCTAATTAATTCAACAATTAGAGGGTTTTTCCCCCGGCCTATTGATTTTATCATTTGATACATTTTTGGTAGACTAATATATAAAATATGGTTGGTGGTTTTGCCCGAGTCTTTCAGTATAGGCATTTATATCATCATAAGTATGGGCTTGTGCTGTATTATTGAAAACCTAATGAATAATTGGGCATGATGATTGCAGTCCTTTCACCTTGAAAGGGAGAACTCATTGATCAAGATGCCCATTATACATGATTTTTATTATCCTGTTTCTCAGGTGCTTGTGTTTTTTTAACAGGAGCAATTGTCTCCACATTTCATTATCTCTTTCTAATTTTTGTAACATGTATCAAGCAGGACAACAAAAAGTATTGTGCAAATCAGTAAACACTAGTCTGCTATAGTTTTCCCAGCTGTTGTTTTTTTTTTTTCCAAAATAGAGGGAAGGACAAATAATAATAAGCAAATTGATCAGCTTGATATAATACACTTGATTTGAAAGGGGAAAAATCTTTTATTAATTACTCATTACATAATTCAGGGTATAGATATTATTGTATTTTGATTTTGAATACTACTTTGAATTCTCAGAGGTGAAATTTGAATTCCAGATTTGAATGCTTAGAGTTACTATATGATCCCTAATCTTATAAATGAGATAATATATGCAAAGTGCTTTATAAACCTTATAGCTCTAGATAAACGTCAGCTATTATTTATTATTATCTGAAAGCTCACTGTTTCATTTCTGATAAATACCTGAAGTTAACCATTTGGCTTGTCAGTATTACAGAATTTACAGTGTTTGTAATACAGATAATAATGAAGATATTACTATATTCTTCACATAGTACATAGTACATTTAAATGTAAGTAGTCTTCTACAAATTTGTAATGGTGGCATTCCATCAGATAGGATTATCTACATGTCTTTAGTTCCTTTTTTTAAAACTTAATACTTTTATTCTTCCTAGTATCTAACATAACACAGTACCAGGCACATAGTGGGTACTCAGTACATACTTGTTGAATCATTAATTCATCAAAATGTTGATTATAAACAGAAATAAGTTCACTTGTTTGTTGCTGTTCTACCAGCAAGAAATGTCTCGGTTATTTCTTGGACTTGTACTTTTATAGGAGGAATTTTACAGACTGTGCATATGGTGCCATTAGTAGTCCAATAATGGAAAAGAAAAGATAAAATAAAACAACCATTGTGGGGTACTTTACAAAAAAAAAAAAAAGAAGAAAATATGCCAAGAGAAAAGGACCACACTCGATAAGTCTACCGCATAAATCAAAAGGGTTTATGTCATAACATGAACATGTGCCATTCTTGCTCATATATTGAATTTCAGTAGTTGATTGCATAAAAAAGTAAAGTATAATGAAACTGGCAAGCAAAGTATTCCCCAGTCAGCCTTATCTTTGTTCCATTTGTCCTTCAGATACTGCTTTTCTTGCTTTTTAAAATAAAATCTATCTAGCTTTTTTTTCTTATTCTTCTTCTTCTTTTTTTTTTTTTTTTTTTTTTTGCATCTCTGTAACTGAGATGAGAAGACCAATGACACTCAATGCTTTTCTAGTTGAGTTGTTAGCAGCTGCTTTTTAAGAGATCAAAACTTAGAATGCTGCTACATGGTATTAAGGCTTAACTATTGATGTGTCCCTATAGGGGTGATGTTTTTCTTGTGTGATGGGGGGGGGGAGAAGGGAAAGGGAAGGGTAAAGACCTTTTGAGCATGTTCATATAAAGTAAACACTACTCTCCTTGTTTCTCAGGATCCTCTTTGCAAGCTCAGTGCTTAACCTGACTGAACTGACTGCCCTCCGGCCTGACCTTGGCAAATTGAAAAAGGTCCTTTACTTTCATGAGAACCAATTGGTATATCCTGTCCAGAAATACCAGGAGAGGGATTTCCAATATGGATATAACCAAATTCTTTCATGGTAGGTGTTGATTGCATTACAATGGCTCAAATTTTTTTTGGGGGGGTATTATTGCTTCTTTATGTATAGTTATCACTTAAACCTGGAGGTAATATAGTACAACAACCAGGAATACATTAAATTATAAAGATCTGAGTATTGCTGCTACATATGAGGCAATGTAATCTATAAAATAATAATCACTAACACCAATATCATAGTATTCCTAAAACTTAAGTATGCATCTTCTAAATATATATTGAATTCATTAATAATCTCTATAGTTTTCATACCCATCAAGATAGAATCAAAGGCCTAGTAGAAACTTTGAGCACTGTGAGCTTTGATTTCATATACATTTTTAAACAAAGGAGAATTAATCAGCACAGATTTGCTTTATCATATCCCATTGAAATTGAAGAAAGAACTTTTAGAACAATAAATATAAGTTAAAGTATAGTGTAGCAGTTTCTTTGGGTTTTAGGATAAAGCAAAAAGTAAACAGTGGAAAATGTAATTTTTACTTTTTTTTCATCTACTGTTGTGAATTGATGCAGTATTAAAATACATGACATTTTAAAGGTGATGGTCCTTTATTGTTAACTTCAATAAAATGTATTTCCTGAAGCTAAGTTAATGAAAGAAGTTAATAACATGTATATAAGCAGCTTTGTTATTAGATTATATACAAATATAACTAGAATTGCAAAATTCAATCTGAGTTAATTTTGCTATATTTTATTTACTTGCATTAATGCTTATTGGCCACTTGAGTTCACGGTTCTCAGCATACTCCCCCCCCCCAAAAAAAAAGGAGGTTTACATGTATATAACATAGCTTAGTGGATACAAACTTTTATGTGGTATAACTTAAGTTCCATATACTTTGCAGATGCTTTCCTGCTATCATTTTTATAAGCTGCTTCCATATGAAGTTGCAATACTTTCAAAATGGAATAGAACTGCTGTACTTGAAACATCGCATATAAAAAAATAAAAGTAGCCATTTTCAAATTTCATTATAAAATAAAAACATTTTCCATTGTACCTATATAGAGAAGATGGGGTATGTTGTTTAAAAATAAAAATATTCTATTAATTTCAACTGACATGTTTAATTATTTAATTTTACGAGGTTATCAGTTCTACTTTGTCCAGATAAGTGTGTGTTCAGAACACCTGAACAGTCAGTGTGGAAAAATTAAACCTTTTTTTTTTTTTTTCTACTGTGCACTTGTTTTGATACACTTGGAATCATCACCCAGGCATATTAAAGCATTGTATATGAACAGGAAGAGTTACAGTTACATTTTCTCTGAGACCAGATATCTAAATGTTTTGTGATTTTTGCATCATGAAATATTGTCTTTGTGGATACAGAAAGAGGATATAAAAAAGCTGATCTGTGCTTTGCCCTACTGTTTCTTTCTAGAGGGGAAACTGACAAATATTAAGAGGAGGTGAACTAAGATCATCAGTTGACTTCTTAATGGGAGAATGGTACAAGACACATGGGGAAAAATAGGAGTGTCAGAGAGCAGTCCAATTCAGATTCTCCTTAGAAAGTATTGTCCCTGCTTGCTCAAATGTTTCTTTAGTTTTCCTGCTGACTTCTGCTTTTATGGGTAATGTCAATTTTCTTTCTTGACTGTGCAGCTGTAAGGACTTTAAGGATGACTGACACACAATCTCACCTTAAATATAGGTTTCACTAACCCACTGACTTATGAACACATGTCCTAACTCTATCTTATGACCTGTGGGTCGCTATTACAATATGTGACATATGGTGAAAACAGACTAGCTGTAAAACATCTCTCAACTTTTGTTACAGTGTTTTGTCGGAGTCCTTCTTTCAGGGTGTGTCAGCACTTCTAGGGCTTGCTTCTTTGTTCTTCTTGCTTATAATTTATCCAACCAAATTGGGACTTGAATTTTATACAACAACAAAAATTGATCTGCATAATAGTGACAAAAACTACTTCCATACATCTAGCTCTTTAAAAGCTTACGAAAAAGGCTTTCTTCACAACAAGCCTATTTTATAGTTGAGGAAAGTGTGAATCCTCAGATTTATCAGTTTAAATAACTTACCAGTCACATATTAAGGGTCAAATACAGTATTTGAACCCAAGTTCCTTGATTCCAGATATAGCTTCTATAGCTTTGGGGATCAAATGTTGCAAATTTTTTATTTCATTTTTGTTGCTTTTGGATATCCCAAATATTTGAATTGCTTTCTGCTGAAGATTTGATTTATTAAATTTGCATTTTTACTGGGTATTTATGTATCTTTCTATCTTTTTTGATCTCTTATATTTCTGCTAAAATGGAAGGGATTAGGAAAACACAAAAGTCACCTAATCCACCTGGGTCTTATAAAAGTTTACTTTTAAAACATGACGCTGATTTATTTCTGAAAGGAAGGAGGTCCACTTACAAATATGATGATTAATATTTATCATGTCATTTTTTTATTCCCAAAGGATGAAGCAAAGGTGTCTCTGTACAATTTTGCATTCATTCAGCTTATTTTTTTCTTCTTTTTATGACTTCTGTGGCCTTTACTAATTCATTTTTCCTCTCTGCATAACAGTTTTATATCTTCAAAGTAAAGGAATTAGATTATACAGTCTCTACAATCCCATCTAGCTCAAATTGATTATCTTTTTTTTTTTTTTTTTTTTTTTTTTTTTTTTTTTTTTTTTTTTAAGAATAGGTCATTCTACTTATAGGAATGATCTAATTACTGACTATCATATGAACTTTGGGCTTCTCCATTTCCCACCTGGTCCTATTTGCCCATCCTTAGTCAATTTGACCCCATGAGTGGACACTCACTGTATTGGTTCCAGATTTATTGAGAGTAACCTTTAGTTACTTTAGTAGGCTTTGCCTACTGCAGGTTGAAACTCCCAAGGTCAAGAAATCTGCCAGCTTCAGCCTCTCTGGTAGCAGAAATTATAGATTTTTCTGACCATGCCAGGTTAGCATGTGAAATGTTTGATGTGTGTGGTAATTTTCTACACAACTCTTGGAATAAGTATCAGATCTTTATAATACATGTCACTTTGACTTCCCATGACTTCAGAAAGGAAAAGACATTAAAGTAGCATATTTTATAACAATATTATAGAAGGCATAGATATGAGTTCAATTGGCAGTTTTTCTATTAATCTGAAATAGAGCTTCAATTTGGCAATTCACATATATCATTCTGATGGACCGTGGTGCTCCTACATTTCAGAGTATGCTTATTTTAGGGCAGCTAGGAGACACAATCGATAGAACACCAAATTTGGTTCAAATTTGGCCTCAGATATTAGCTATGTTACCTTGAACAAATCACTTAGTCCTGTTTGCCTCAATTTTCTCAACTGTAAAATGAGTTGGAGAAAGAAATGACACACCACTCCAATATCTTTGCTAAGAAAACCCTAAATGGCATCACAAAGAATCAGAAATAACTGAAAAGAATGAACAACATGCTTATTTTAGGGAAACAGGTGACTTAGCATTCTGGCCTTTGAGGATCATTAGTCCAAATGACTGTTCTACCTTTTTGTAATGTCTGAACTAGCTTTCTGGAGGGCCTTGAGACCAGCCTTGGTCTCAGCAGAATAATCACCAGAAGAAGTCAGGAATAAAGCCCAACATTTTTATTGTCTCCTTCAGTCTCCCAGTCTGAACCAGTCTGCTCCACAGTCTCAGTCAGTCTGGCACACAGTCTCCGCCAGCAGTCTAACTCACAGTCTGACTGTCTGACCCGGTCTCTTCCTGCAGTCTGCCAGTCTGCTAGTCTGCCAGTCTCCCCCATAGTGCAGGAGGCAGGGTACCCACCACAAGAATAGTCAAAGATAGAATATCTCTCGTCCAGTCCTTGTTGGCCTTATATACCTTACTGTAATTAAATAATTACAGCATACTGATTATGTGTGAACTTAGAGAACCATTACATCACCAGGCTAAGTACTAGAGATCAAGCATCTCATCAGTTCCACTGAGTTAACACCTTGTTTCAAATATACTTCTCCAAAGTTCTGCCCTCTACAGCCTTTAACTTAGGATCATTTCTTTATTGAAAGAAAAAAAAAAAGTTATTTGCAATATTGTAACAATCATTCTTCAGAGGTGCAACATTTCTTGGAAAACTAGAGATATGTTAGGTATTGGAGATAGTAGTAAGATCTCAGAAAAAAACTGACAGTAAATAACCTTTGGCAGAGAAGAGAAAGGACCATGCCGTCTTTGGCACTGTAAACCATAGTGTCATAGGGAACTCTTCAACATCAAAATTATTTAAAATAATGGCTTTTCTTTATGTTGAATTCAAAGCCAAACAATATATTTTCAACATTATTTATGTAGAATTCCATCTAATATGCATTGCCAAAGAGGAAATTGCACTGTTTAATAGGGTGAGAAAATAACAGTTATCCCCTCTGCCATGTAGAAGTGTAATGTACAAAGTCAAAAAGCTTACTTACTTGGTGATATTTTTGAAACAGTTATTGTTTTGAACTATCGTGTGGAAATAGTCTATGCTGGCACTGTGGAAGGATAGCCTCTGTACTATATTGTTAGTGGAGTTGTGAATTGGTATACTCATATTGTAAAGCAATCTGAAATTTTTTTTTAAAAAAGTAATGAAAATGTCCATTTCCTATGATCCAAAGATCAAAAATAGATAAGGATAAGGTACTATATATCTAGATATGGAAATATATATACTCATTTATTTATAGCATCCCCTTTTGTAGTAATAAAGAATTAAACTGAAGTATTGGGAATTAGCAAATCAGATTTTGTAAGGTGATTATATTGTAATATTATTGTGCCATTAAAAAATGATAAATGGTAAGAATACTGAAAATCAAAGGAATACTTAGGTAAATTAATGTATTGTTAAATAAGCTGAAGAGGATGTAAAATAATTTCAACAATGTAAATGGAAAGGGGGAAAAAACCCTAAAATGTTATTATGTAATTATAACAACCAACAATCTTGGCCCTAAATATATCTTGAAAAAATGTACCTTCATCTCTTCTCTGCAGAAGTGGGGAACTTAAGTTGTAGAATATTATTTTCTTTAGTCATTTCAGTTCTGTTCAACTCTTTGTGTCCCTGTTTTGGGTTTTCTTGGCAAAGATACTGGAGTACTTTGCCATTTACTTCTCCAGTTCATTTTACAGGTGAGGAAACTGAGGGTTAACTAACTTGCCCAGAATTCCAAAGCTTGTCTAAGTGTCTGAGGCCAGATTTGAACTCAGGAAGATGAGTCTCCCTCCCTTCAGGCCCAGCACTCTGTCCACTTCACCTTCTTGCTGCCCCAAGTGAAACATTACTTATACTATCAGAACTCTGTTAACATGTTGGTTCATTTTTGTTGAATTGTTTTATAAAACGTTTATAAACTTCAACATAAGATGGAACATGCCATACCCCTTTAGATAATGGGAATATTTTGATTAAAAATGATAGTAAAAAATTTCAAGTAAAATGGAAATATATATATATATATGTGTGTGTGTGTGTGTGTGTGTGTGTGTGTGTGTGTGTGTGTGTGTGTGTATACATACATATATGTTTTTAAAATAAAGCCAATTGAAATACTCTGGCTATATAAAAACAATACTGAATATGCTTCTGTCCTTTTGTCTGAAAGGGAAAAATCTCTTGGCGAGAACTATTGTTCCTGAACTGCAAATCTAGCCAATTGGACACCCCTATTTAACTAATCCCATTGTCTTCCTAATGATAGAAAGTAGAACTATAATGTTAAATCTTCTGTTAAGTTTTAAAAGTCATACACAACCTTATTTTGACTTATCTTTCCATTTCCAAAGGACATTACTCCCCTTTTAGCAATCTGCAATCTTTAAGTTGCTGCTCAGCCATTCTTGCATATAAACGATTCCTTATTGCCCCCACCTGCTAATATTATTCTCCCATTTAAAAAACTTTATATTTAACTATTTTGTTGTAGTTATGCTATCTATATTTTATATATACTGGTTGTCTCCATTCCCCCATGCCCTGCCCAGACTCCAGAATGATTGTAAAATCATGGCAAGTAGTGCATAGCAGAATGACTGGTACATAGTAGTTTTTTCTTCTTGATTGATTGAAGGGAAGACTCAACAACTGAGGGTGGAGGCAGGAGGCAAAATGGCTAGTATAACTGGAAATCATTATGATATAAAAATAAAAGCATGAGTGAAACATTATTTTAAAATTCCTACTGTGACTATGGTCATATCATTTGCATCTATCCTCTTTATTCTCTATGCAGTTTAGTGGCTGATGTCGTGGTTTTCAATTCTGCCTTTAACATGGAGTCATTTCTAACTTCTATTGGAAAATTTATGAAGCTGATTCCTGACCACAGACCCAAGAATCTGGAAAACATCATCAGACCCAAGTGCCAAGTTCTATACTTTCCAATCAGGTTTCCTGATGTGAGCAGGTCAGTATATTTGACTTTCTTCCCTAATATTGTATCATAAATTACTGCCTCAAAATCTGCAGAAATTTGTGGTATATCCTGCCATATTTTAGTCATTCCTTTTAAACTCAGTGAAAGATTCTCACCATACCACCATTTATAAAGATTTTCTCTTATCTCAAAACCAATACAACACAAAGTAAATAATGCTAGCAGAGATAATTGTACACAGTAGGCACTTAATCCATATTGGTTGAATAAATGCAAGTAGTAAAGAATTATTTATCTCCCCCTTATACATTTAAAGGCAAGCTTTAAAATTTCCTGGCATCTCTTTTTTGTTTCTTCATTCACCACTTAGTTTCATCTTCTAACACTTTTTAGCCTCACTGACCTACTTGTATAACTGTGCGTACCTTTTAGAGGAAACATTCTGTTCAATTCTAAATGAGTAGAGTGACCAGAAATTCAAATGGATATTAAAACTGGTTACCGAAACTACCTTACATTTCTTCACATTTTTTTTTTTTCTTTTTTTACTGTTGTTGTTTTTCTCTTATCTTTTTTTCTTCTTGTCTATTTTCTATTTACCAGCAAATGATTAGAACTGAACATCATGTTAATGGAAAGTCAAGTTGTATAGTTCAGTCTCCACATGTACTTGAAACCGCTATTCTCTCTTTTTCTGTTACTAAGAAGGACATTTTTTATTACCCATGCTGCTGAGCCCATCCTGAAATTAGCAATGGGTTATGTGGCTCCAAGGGAACATTCTGGAGATCCTTTTCACTTTTGATTAAACCTGGCACAATTGTTTTTCCTATCAGAAGGAACACTCCTCCCTTGCGAACAAGAACTTTGCTTCGGTGGGATTTATACTAGCTAGAGATATCACCGTTTTGCAACTGATTATGTTCCTAAAAAGAATGCAGAGATGGCTTCATTTTTGCTGAAATGAAGGTGGAACAGTTTAATGATAGCACATGCTATGTTTAATATCGATGCAAGCATGCACAGTGTAATTTTTGAATTCATGTGAATTTTGTTTTAATGACACTCCTCCCCAGTCTATCTACATGAAATAATACCAATACATTACTTATGTTGTTTTTAGTGACTGAAACCACTATATAATATAATAAATCATATAATCTTATAATATTTGAGATGGCTTACAAATCATTTCACCATACTCTTTTATTTCATTCTTGAGGAAACTGAAACATTCAGGAGTTAAGTGATTTTCCCAGTCACACAGATAGTGAGTGAAAGATCTGTGACTTTCCATGAAGTCACTACCTTGACCCAAATGCTTAAGGTCCTTTAACATTTCATGGTATCACTGTAGTCCATGAGTTGTTCATTTGTTATACTTCTCTATTTATGTGGTACTCCTATCTCTTTTTCTGGTTATTCCTCAGTGATGTCTTTCACATATACAAACTGTCATGTTTTTGTACCATTTTGAAAAATTTATCTTGTACTTTTCTACTCTCCTTTGGTTCACCTTTAATTTTATTGCTTTGTCACAATGTTCCATAATTTTGAGCCATGTAACATCTTTGGGAGAATACTGGTGTTAAAAAGATGTTTTGTATTAACTTCATAGAATAGATTGTAGATTCCTAAATTCAGCTCAGGACACTTTTTCTTCCCATTCAGTTCTGTCATTAATCTTCCACACCCATTCAATGTAAATGGAAAATTGAGCTATATCAGAGTTCTAATCTAATCTCATAATCTGGGTAACATTTGTTCTTGATCTTCTTGCTTCCTTTTATGGATTGCTAGCCATGTGACCTTTTCAAAAATTACTTTTCCTCTTTGAACCTACATTTCTAATCTGTAAAGTGAGAATATTAATACCTCAGTCAAATGAGTTTTGAAATTTTTGAAAGAAATCATTTTCTAGTCAATATTAAATTAATACTATTATCATTTTTTCTGGTTTTGTTTTTCAGATTTTCTTCCTATTATCTTTATGTGCAATGAGAACCTCAGTTTAAAATTATTAATTATTGATTAGATGAGTCAAGTTTATAGAACTGAATGAGGTTTTTGTTTATTTTTTGGAGATTTTTGGTATAACACAAGGACTTCATCTTTTGATAACAACTTTAAAATTTTTCATGTATATTTATTATAAGGAAAATGTAAATATTAGCTCAGGACATATTAGAGCATTTGATTTATTACCATAATGGAACTTCTAATAAAGTTTTGGATTTTTGAGATTTATATACATCTGAAAGCATGTTCCTATAACACCTTATATTAAATTAATGGTGAAAACACCTGCAGAAATTGAATATGATTTATTAATTTAGGTCATTTTACCAGAGATAAATACAGCTAAAAAAGAGACCAAGGAGAAAAAGGTTAAGAAATATTGTGGCCAACCTAAGGTTCATAAAACACAGTCTTAGCCCAGAGTGTTTTTTCAGTTATTTTTCAAATGGTAATTTGCTTTATCCAAACCAAACTCATATAGTGTAAGTAAGTGATTATTTGCATGAATGACAATCATTTGAATGCCTGCAGTATTGGAAAAATGGATTATTTCACTGAGATGTTGGGAAAAAATGTTTAGAAATTCTAAAGGCAAAATAACAAAGGTGATTTTTCCTTTCTTTTGACCTGTTTTTTTTTTCCCTAACCCATATGCAGATTTTATTTGGCCTTGTGGCAAAGATGAAAAGGAAACAAAAAAATACTATTATGACCATGACTGTGATTTATATCGTTTTTAAATTTTAAATTGCTATTGAATGCATTATTGAGAAGAAAAAAGTATAAGTAGATTTATCATTTCCTAATCATTAATTTTGGACTTCTATTTGCATACCTGAAAACAGAGAACTATAAAAACTGAGTTTGATAAATAAGAAAGCAGAACTAAACTGATTAAGAGTTGGGAGAAATAATTATTAACTGAAGAAAGATTTCTGCTGACATGAAAAAAGAACTTAAGTCCTGTGTGAATGACCCTTATGCATATGCTACTTTAGTACCTCACTTACTCAAAAAGTCACATCTGGCAGCCTCAGTTACTCAGAAGAGTCTCAGTTGGGAAATAAGCTCACATTCCAGAAAAGCCTCTGAGGAGTCAAAAATAGATTTCATAGAGTGTTTGTGCCAAAGCTCATGTACTTTAGTTATAAGAGAGCCCCTCAACCTCTCAGTCAGCATACTTAGTTTTACTGAAGATGTAATTAGAATGTGCTTGGTTATCTGCTTTCTAGCCTACAACATACAAAAGAAGGTGTAAGATTGCTACTAGACCCAGCTATGTTAATAACAGTCAGAAGTGACAAGTGAGAGCCTGAAGGGAAAAGAAAGGATATAAGAACCTTAAAAAAACCCAACCAACCAAACAAAAAAACTTTAGAGCCAAGTTTGTAGGAAGAATATATTACAATAATATAATATATACTATATTATATATTACAATAATATTCTATTAGAACATAGTACATAAGTGATGTTAAAATTGGATACCATTAAATTATATTCTAAACATTCTGTTTAAGAGGTCTATGTAATCCATTTAAGAAAGATTTCAATTTTTAAAAGTTTTTTTTTTTCTAAAGAATGGGTACTTGAATACATTTTTGTTATCTTGACATTCTATTTAATTAGACCACCTTATTTATCTATAATTCTGAGTAGTAAATGTGATATATAGCTAGAAAGCATCAATTATATTATTTAATGGTCTAGAAGTTTGTATTTGTCATTTTGATACTCCTTGTATGACCTTAAGTCCCTTATACTTCCTGGGCCTCAATTTCCATATCTATAAGAATGAGGGAATTGAACTAGGTGGCCTCTGTGGTGTTTTAGCTCTCTTGCTCTCTGAACCTATGTGTAGTGCCCCATTCTGTGCTAACTCTCCCTCCTTCTATTCTTACATCAACATAGTCACACTTGGCATATTAATCTATAGTTTGTATAGTAATTTTTTTGATTGTGGAATAATTTTGTATCACATGTTAGATTCCAAAATATTATATATGCTAAACTATTAGTGGAAAATATTTTTCCAATATTCAGTTGCAAAAATATTGTCAGAAATTTAACTGATTAAAAATATGACCATGAAATTTATTAGTTTTTAATCATTTTAATTAATTAATTAATTAATGACTAATTTAATAATTTAATTAATTAATACTATTAAATTAATGAAACAAAATTCTGTGGTAAAACTGACAAACTGGTTTGTGCCATACTTTTTCATAAACAATGGAATTAATGAGAATTTTAAAATTCTCTTTGACTTGATATTACTGACTTTTTTGCGTGTATTATCAGACGTTTTTATGCAACAAAGAACATTAGAAAGATAAATTCATTATTGACTGAGAAGCCTCTTCTGTTTTTTGATTTCTACATCTCACCTATGAAGCCATTGGGGAAAATTTGCTCTTCTGTTTCCATTGACCAACTGAAGAATATGTTTTATTTTCAGGCTCATTGATTTACTCTCTGTTATGTGCGGTTGTCTCCAGAGACTGCCGATCGCTCTCTGGGAGATCTGCTGTCTCAACTCAATCTCTCGGCCAGATTCTTCTTCCTGTAGCAAGTCACCAACTCTGACCTACAGTAGAGACTTCTCTCTTCCTCCAGAGAGCAGTCCCAACTCTGGCCCAGACTCAACTCTCTCCTTGCTCAATGGTGTCTTCTTTTATCCTCCCAGAGAATGGGCATGTGAGAACACAAGGGCTTGTGGGAGAAAATACTTCAACCAATGAACTTGCTCCTCTTAGAATTCCTAAGGTGTAAACTCCCTTTAAAGGCCCAAACCAAAGGTCTAAGCCAGAGAACTGTCAAGTCAACCTGAGTTCTCACCTTGTCACTGTCCAGACAACCTGAGTTCTCACCTTGTCACTGTCCAGACAACCTGAGTTCTCACCTTGTAATCCTAACAACTCTCAATCTATTTGTGACCAGTGGTTCTTTCTGGTTGCAGGTTTATGATCTGAAAGCCCTGTATTCTTTCCCCTTGGAGAGTCCTTTTTAATGTTAAAAAAAAAGAGTACATTAGACAGAGACTGAGAATACTCATGTTATTATTCTGCGTTCTAGTTGAATAATTGGGGAAATTCACATTTTCTCACGAAATGTTGTTTTTCTCTTCTGTAAAATGGGGATAACCTTTATGCTATTAATGTCGTAACGTTATGATGATCAAAAAATATGTGAAAGACCTTTTCAGCTATTAAAAATGTTGTAAAGTAAAAACAAGATGCAGTATAGATATAGCATAGGGTGGAGGTACAGCTTGTTATAATGGACAAGGTTTTGTAACTTGGAGCCAGAGAGCATGAGTTAGAATCTTGTCTCCGGTTCTTGGACCTAATGAGCAAATAAATAATTTAGTTTCTCTGAACTATATCCTCCTAATTAGAATTTAACTATGCTAATACTTATACTGCTTATATGGAGAGAAATTATTATTTTCTATATATTAATAACCAATCATTAAATTAAGATTGCAGTTTTTCCTTTTTATTTCCTCATTCAGGGAGCAGTCCTTGCAGATTGTTCAAATCAGTCTCTGAAGATCATTGTTCATGGGTGAGATTGCCCAGATTCTCTGGGTACATGCTCTTGGTCTTGGGTGGATCCCACCCAACTAAGAAGATCTAACAAACAGAATCTAATCTAAGTGAACTCTTCTCCTTGGGAAATAAACGCCTGTCCTTGGAACCCTCCCTTAGAATTTGGGGTAGCCTTGTTTATGAAAGAGAAAACCAATTAGAATGGTCTGAGTGGAGATGTATTCATTTGTCTAGATTGTTGGAGACATCTGAGTCTCATGATCAAGTCATGTTCTCAACAGGAAGAGTTGAAGAATAATTTTAGCCCATCTCCTCATTAATATGCCTCTCCTCTTATTAAGTTTTCACCAATCCAGCTTGATTTTCATCTGTCAGGAATATCTCCTTTCCCAAACATATTTAAGTATTTTGGATCTTCCTAGTTTGCCTTGATTACTGAGAGAGATAACAGACCATCAATTTATTTCCTAACCTAATTAATTGATTATTAATTACCTAGAAACTCTGTGTCTCAGGCTTTTTATTCATCACAATATACAGGCTGGTTATAAGTAGAGTCCATTAGACAAATTTATATGTTGTGAAAATGTGAGATATTAATCTTGTTATCATAATCATTATTAATCTATATAGAGCAAAATTTCTACTCTTTCCTTTACCCTCTCATTCCTAATGGTTCTTTTGATATGTCAGTGCTCTGTCCCTTTGTGATTCTCTTCCAATTCTTTTTGGAATGGACAATGTCCTTTTTCTGAATCCTTCCCAATTAGTGACACATTCTAATTCCATCAAAGTGGAAGGAAGAAGATCCTGCTTGCCCCTTAGTTAAATGAATCATAAAAGATAAAAGTGCTGGAATTCTAATCTAGAAGAGCTTGGACTCCATTTATTTGTTGGGTGGCTCTAGGAAAGTTAAGTAACCTCATTTAACCTTTTAGTATCCCTAAAGTGACCCCATAGGGGTATCTCCCTAACTAAAAATACCTGTGCTAAGGGAATCATCAATCTTTTAAGTCATATCTTAAGGGAATTATATGGGGAGGGGAGCTAATTAAAACTGATGAAGCTTCATTCTACCTCCCCAAAGAAAATAGAGCAATTACAGGGCTAAACAACAGAATTAGAAGTCATGCATATAAAGCTCAGAATTATAAAATTTCACATTCTAATCACTGCATTATCCCTGGAGTAGAAAGGGAAAAAGGAGAGATTTTTCTTTTTCATACCAAGAAAGGTTAACTTTTGTTTGCAGAGCTTGGTGTCAGGAAGATCTGAGTTCAAGTCCCATCTCAGACACTTCAGGGCTTGTGTGATCCTGCCAACTCATTTTACCTCTAAAAGACCTCAGTTTCATCATTTGTAAGAAGGGCATAATAATAGCACCTATTTCACAGAGTTGTTCTGAATGCCAAATGAGATAGCATGTAAAATGATTTATAAATCTTAAAGCACTATATAAATGCTAGCTATATTCTTTCGCTAATCTCTTTTTGTCCATACATAGCTTCTTATATCTGAGGAACCTCTAACTTCATACTTTAGTCTCTGGGCACACATAATCCTCTTAAAGGTAGGGGAGTGCTGTTTACCAGGTATGTCTGCCAATGTTATAATCTCCTTAGAGAACACAAACTCTAATCCTTTTAGCTGAGGGCTTCCCTTCTTTCCTTAGGCATTTAGAGGCAAGGCTAAGGGAAAGAACTTTCATTTCTTCTCTATATCCAGTCTGTTATACTCTTACTTAGTAAAGATCCTAAATAATATATCATATGCTTTCTTCAAGAGGTAGACATCTCACCAGAAAGTAACCATAATCATTTGGTTATGGATGTGTATGAGTGGTTCATGAATAACAAATTATCATAACGAAGAACAAGAGATATAAAGATAAATTTCTGTTTTGTCATGATCCTAAGTCTCTTACTGAAAATCTCTGTTCACACTTTCAGTCCTAAAAATGTTCCATGCTCCCCAGTCTCTGGTTTCCAACATTGGTTACTTAGCAATGATTGGTTCTTCCCAAATATCGATCTTGACAGCTGTTACCAGGCATTTTTCTCCTTCTCTGCTAATGAGATCTAAGCTAGATTTCCTCTAATCCTGCTTAGTTCTTTGGCAGGATTATTAAAAACTGGAGAAGACTTGGGTAGGGGAGCATCTTTAATGTAGCAAGAGAGAGGATAGGGCACATACTTTACCTATCATGTCACATTATTAAGGATGCCAAGAAGGTGATAAAATTCTTCTAAAAACTGAAGAATGCAGAAGTGGGTTCCCTATCAAAAGAGCTTCTGGGGGACAGTTCTTTTATTTTTGAACAGTATTTCAGAGAAATTATCTAAATGATAGCATGTAACTAGAATTTATAATTTTCTTTATTACAATTGTTTACATGCTACAAAGGTCTTAAATGTTGTTACATATAAGAATGATTCTATAATGTAAGAGTCCTATAACTCCTCCCACTGAATTGTTCACATTTTTTCATTTAGCTAGTAAATAACAGGATCATAAGATTTGTTCATAGCCCCAATCCATAAGACTAAAAAGTGATGATAAATAAAATGAATTACAAAGGTGCATCTTTTGTCCATGAAAAATATCTCCCCTAAAAGTTTTCCCCAAATTGTTAAGAATATCAAGCAAAATTTCACCTGAATAAGATAGAATTTAATTGTACAAAAGACAATAGAAAAAAATCCCTAAGTCTATTCAGACCAAGTTTTACATTTTTATTTTTCAAAATCTGCATTCTTCTTCCTCAGTCCTTTTATGTTAAGGAACCTTTAAATTTTAAAAATTTTGATTTTATGATTTTGACATAAAGAGTTAATTGTCAGTCTAATAAAAGCCACTGGAAAAAGTCTCAATTTTTAATCTTTTTTTTTTAATTGTTCTCAGAAAGAAACTGGAATTTAGACTTTGAACAACAAAGAAAAAGTAGTTTAGCATTAAGATTATGTAAAATAAAATGAATTGACAAATATGAAAGCTTCAGTCTGGTTTCAGGTGCAAAGTGATGACCAATGAAACCAACCAGTATCAATCCTGATACACTTATAGCCTTGCTGACTAGTACTTAATATAAATGATTCCAATTTTATTATGTCTTTCCATTTGATTTTACAGCTTTATTGCCTATTTCTGCTTTCTAGGACAACAGGAACAAAAAAAAAAAAAAAGGTATCACAGAAAATAAGAACCTATTTTCTGAAAAGTTCCCTTGTTTCATAGAGTGAGGATTTTTACAAACAGAGAACTATGACTTACCTCTCCCTGTGTATGTGATTGTAGAGCAGGGAGGAAAAGAGGTAGGTTGTTTGGAATAGCCTCATTTATTGAGATCTCAAGGATTTCTCTTCACACACTTCCATCCATCTTTTTTATCTCTCTAAAATGTGGAGCCAAAATAGATGTTTATGGACTTTGCCTAACTAATTTAGAATCAAAAATGGAAAATTTTAAAAACAGTGTGAAAACTTTAAATGAAAACTCTCAGGCTGTGCAAACAAAGGCGAAGAGCCTCGGGGCTTTCTGAAGAATTCTTATTAAAGAAAACACTATTTTACATTGCAAAACGGAAGTGTCAGAAAACAACAGAAGATCTGTAATTTGAGAATTCATGGATTGATGGGACAGAAGGCAGGCGACTTGCCTCCCCACTGAAACTTTTTGTTTTCTGTTGAAAATTGTTCTTATTTTTTTTTAAACTTCATCTCTCTGTACCAAAAGTGGTCACATTTCTAGATAATATAAATGATGTATTGACTATATATAATTTGTTTTTATTAAAAATGTTTGTGAAAATACCAAGGTCATTCTCATTACAGTAAAGTAAATTGGAAATACCTTATTAAATATCGACTGAAGGTGTGGAAAATTGATCTTACAAGAAAATGATTTTGTTTTATAGTCTGAAGAATGTCTCTGTTTTTCCCAGAAGTATTCTGGTTATCTGAAACAATATGCAAAAGTATTTCTTGAAATATAATTTTTACTTTATATACTTAACTGGATTAAAGAACATCTTAAGAATTTTTCAGGGCCATCTTCTGCCTTCAACCAGAAAGAGATGAAGATTTGAATTTAGCTTTTGAAGTTATCCTTTTAACATTGTATATCAGGAAGACAAAAATATGCTAGAAAGCCCAGCTATGTATTTAGAACCCTTGAGATCAACAGATTACTGAAGTAAACTATTTATTCATAATGGTGAGAAAATAATATTCTATGTTTAGAACTTGATAATATTCAATTTAATGAAAATTAAGTATCTATTGTGATCTAGTGGTGGTGTGCAAGGGACACAAACAAAATGGAACTCAAAGTGGTCATATGCAATTTAGTGAAGTAGAGGGCATGTTTACAGATAAATCAGTAAAAAGTAATTAGAAGAGGAAAGAGGCATTAACAAGGAATATGTGTGGGTGGGGTGCAGTGGATTTGAATTAGGGAAGACTTCACAGGGGAAATATAGAAATAAAACTGAAATGGTCTCCATATCCAGTATTTAAACATTCAAACAGCCCTCTAAAGTAGCTGCACACTCTGAAGTAAACAAGAAGGCTGATCTCAATGGAAACAGCTGCTAAGGCAAAGCTCAAGTCACTTTGTTCTTTAGAAGAAGAATGAAGGAACAGTGTCCCCAGTCTGAACACAGAGAACAATGTACCTAACTTTAAATAAAATAACTTTATTATCTGATTTTTCCTGTTCACCTGCAGTTCAGCCCTGAGGCTTTAGCTACTGACTTTGAGATGGGGATCTGAGAGGGTCACTGGAGGAATGGACAGAAGAAATACAAATGAGGATAGCACAGTAATATTTAAGTAGAGGTAGTCATGTGTGTTCATATATAATATGCATATGCATGTATGTTCCATTGTGGTTAGCATATAGTGTATGGAGAGTAATATCCAGTAAGCCAGAAAAGTCTTACATATGCATCTTTCCCTTTCTCTCCCTACTTCTTTCCCTCACTCACATTTCTCTCTCTTTCTTTATGAACTTAAGAAAAAAAAAATTTGTGTGATGGTCATTTGCCTCAGTGGTGTTCAACTCTGACACCCTGTTTGGGGTTTTTCTGGCAGAGAGACTGGAGTGTTTGCCATTTCTTTTGCCAATTAATTTTGTAGATGAGGAAACTGAGGGAAACAGGGTAAAGTGACTTGTCCAGGGACATACTGTTATTAAGTATCTCAGGCTGAAATTGAGCTCAGGAAGCTGAATCTTGCTGACTCTGGACTCTGCCATTTGGCTGCTCTAGCTGTACTATGCATAGTACATGTATATAAGCACCATGGGAGGGGCTTCACCAATTGTTGTAGCACATAAAGAAGATTTGGCCTTTACAATTTCATTAATGTCTATTAATAATTTACCACAAAATATTGCTTGTTAATTTTATGCAATAAGAATGATTTATTCATTCTTATGAAACTGATATCAGCTTGTGAACTGTTACCTTCAAATAAATTAAATGAAAAGGATCAGGTAGTGTATGAAAGAGTACAGAACACTGGCTTTGCGTTCAGAGGGCCTGGGATTTATGTCCTGGCTCTGTCATTTACTCTCAGTGTGATTTTGAAAAACTAACACTTACTTCAATTTCCTCATTTTTAAAATGAAGGCGTTAAGCCAATTAGTTGGCTTTTGAGGTCCCTTTATGGCCTATATCTGTAATCCTATAAGTCTAAGATTGTAGGAATCATTCTTTGTAATTTACCCTAAATTAGAGAATTTTTGCTTCTTCTCCCCCACTCTGTGCTTTTGTTTAATTCAATTCAACAAAGTTCTGTCATTTATAAATAAGGTCCTTTGCTAGTTGTGAGAGATGAAGATAAAAATAAAATCATCCTTGTCCTGAGGATCTAATATTTTATTGTGGATATATGATATTTATACAATTAAGTATATATTTTGTATGTACAAAGTATAACAAAATGTAATGTACCTAGGTGTTGATAAATCCATTTGATATGAAGAAAAGTTTTCAGCTATTGCTTAGAATCTGCCAACCGGTAATCATTTCCTATGAGGTAATTATGAATATAGGACATTTCTGATTCAGATCACTTGTTAGAATCAACATACTTTATACAAGAATATTAATTAATATTTCTCTTTATAATTTTATTCACAAAAAAATGAAAGCTTTATAGTGAAAATCTAGTCATGAATTTTCTTTATCTACACAAAAAGATCATGTGAAGATAAATACTGAGTATCATTCATAGGGAACTTAGATGAAAAGTCTTACTATATTAAATGATAAACATTGCTTTTATTATTTTAATAATTTTTCTGGTAATGTAGAATCCAGTTCTATAAGAGTTCTGTAATTATATGAATGCCTCTATATAAGATAAGAAATATACTTTGTATGAAAGGTTTTTTCATTTTCTCTTAATAGTTTTTTTGGAAAAATTTAGATGTATATTCAGGACTAAATGTATATCTAGGTACATATATGTGTATATATGTGCATATACACATCATTTTATTTATTGCATTAAATATTTCCCAAGTACATATAAAAAATAAAATTTATTTTTGAAAAATTTTAATTTTAATTCTCAACATTTATTTTTAATAAGATTTTTTATTTTTCCTCCCTTCCTCCCTCCCTATGATGTGACATATACATTCATGTTGAATATATTTCCATATTAGTCATGTTGTGAAAGAAGAATCAGAACAAAAAATAGAAACCATAAGAAATAAAAAAATACTAAGTGAAAGTAGCATGATTTTATCTGCTTTTAGTCTTTAACAATTCTTTCTCTGGATGTGGATGGCATTTTCCATCACAAGTCTTTTGGAATTGTCTCAGATCACTGTATTGCTCAGAAGAGCTAAGTTGACCATAGACGATCATCATACCATGTTGTTGTTACTGTGTACAATGTTCTGTTTCTGCTCACTTGACTCAGCATCAGTTCGTATAACTCTGTTTATTTGAGTTCCAAATTCTCTTCTGCCTTCCTGTCCTTCTTCTATCCACTAAGAAGGCAAGTAATGTATCAATTGTACACATGAAACATGCAAAGCATGTTGCCATATTGCAAAAGAAAACACACACATGATCCCAAGAAAAATAAAGTTAAAAAAAAGGATGCTTCAATCTGTACTCAGGGTTTATCAATCCTTCCTCTGGAAGTAAATAGTATTTTTCATCATGAGTTCTTTGGAATTGTAAAACTAAATTTCCTTAAGGAGTCTGCATACCCACTGGTAGAACTTTGTACAGGCTAAAACTGGTCCTAAATTAAGAAATTTAGGAATAGCTTATGTCTTATGTAGATAAAGCAGACTGCATGTTTATTAATGGTATATAGAACATACCCAACAAGATCTCAAACTATTAATATAATTTGCTTGGTTGTAAAAGTCACTGTAATCTCCTCTATAAAATCACTGTATTCAGAATGCTACATCTTATAAATTATTGAATAAATGTCTTGAGTAAATGCATAAAATAGATAAAATTTGTGTCCTAGCCCCCTTTTTTCTCCCATGTGATCCTTTCTTCACTTTCCAAGGGCCCTATGTGACTATTCTTTCCCATGGCTTATCCAGACACTGGCTCACAGTATTCTCTGTAGGCTTATTATAGGCTTCTTCTATTCCCTTAGTATATCCATAACTGACCAAGTAATATGATAACATTCATTCAGTATAGCATTCACTGCCAAATGAATTTCCTAATCAGTAAGAGTGTTAGAAGTTCTAAAGATAGAAAGATCAGTTCAAATGTTTCAAGGAAAACTTCATAGATGAGATGGAATTTTAGTAAAGTTCTAAAATATGGATAAGATTTGAAGGAATAAATGAAAGATGATGCCAAAATAGAGAAGCAACTGTGTGGGAAAGTAAGTAAACTAGGTCTAAAATTATGTATTTTTAGAGGGAAATTAAAAAACTCCTCCATAGTTTGGTATGTTGAGAGTCAGAAGATAAGTGGATTTTAATGTCAGGGTAAATAGTTTCAACTTTTGTTTTTTATTAGCATTTGGTGGTTTTTGAGCAAAAAGGTGACATTAAAACTGTTTTAAATATAATTTTGGTGGTATTTTCTCCAATGGATAAGAAGAAGGAAAAATTGTAGATAAAGGAAAATAAGAGGTTATCACAGTATTTTGTCTGTGTGGTGGTTAGTACCCAAAGCAATTTGGAAACATGGTGCTCCTAGCCAGTTGTTTAGGCCTTTTAAGGAATGAGGTTCTGCAGCATGGAGTTCTGTAAGAGGGCCTGCCAACCCCCTGCCAGCTTTGGGCATGGCTCAGAAAATCTGAGGGTAGCCTTGTAAGAGTGAACAAGATGGCGCTGGGAGGAAGGGGGTCCCACCCAAAGGAGCAATGTGGCAGTTCCCAGGGGAGGTGTGCTGGACCTTAGAAGGGAGGATTTTGAATATCCTTATTAGGAAAGGAATGCACACATATCTATGTGTAGCTTCCTATAGAGAATTATGTATGTACTATAGGCTAGGATGTGATTACATATGAAGTAGTAACTAGAAACAAGTACCAAGATGATAAAAGGTTGAACAAGGTGTCATGGGCTACTCTAAGGAATGTGCTTAATACCCACTACTTAAAACTTAGGTTAAGTTTTAAGGGCATACTCACCGGGCTGCAGAAACTTGCATATGTAGGTCTACTAAAAATTAACAGTAAGGTTAGGACCTGCAGTCTTTGTAATAAAGCAGTCTAATACCACACTGGTTCTCGCCCCTTATTACTTACAGTCTCACCATTTCATGTGGATAGGCAGTGCTGGTTACATAAGGCCTATTCCACTCTGAAGTTGGGGCCATGACCCTTAACAGAGTTCTGTTATGGTGCTTATTCATGTAAGAAGTCCTTATTCTTTTAAAAAGAAGTGTACTCATAGAAAGATCATTTAAACTCTGTGGATCTCAGGTTCCTCATCTATAAAATAGTCTCTCTGTCTCTGTCTTTCTCTCCTTCCTCTCTCTCTCCTTGCTTCCCTTTTTTCTCCTTCCCTCCCTTCCTCCCTGTCCTCTCCAGGGAGGTGCTGTAATTTTAAAGTGATTAGGGAAAAGTGGGTTTCAACAAAGTCATGATTTCTTGACTCCTTATAAACCCCAAGTTCTTTTTTTTCCCCCTACTCCTTTAAACAGTCTTCAATGCCATAGTAGAACTTTTGGAGCAGCCATATAAATGTTTGAAGAATGTGGATCCCACCATAGAAGAAAATTTTCTTGACTATGGTCTTTCATACCACTCCTTTCTTTATTCATTGTATTTGGGTATTCCATAACAAGTTAGCTTTGCTTGCATATAAGAAGTTCCTGGCACCAGATTCAGAAATTAACCAAATTCTGGTTTCCCAACCAGAGAAATTATTGAGAATTATCCAGGATATGAACTGAGATCTATATGTGTATAATGCCCACTTCAGTAACAGGCAATGAGTTACTATAGAAAAGTACATATTGTACTGAGGCTATTAAGGTGTATATAGATCTTTTATTGGTAACTCCCATGTTACAGGAGAAAGATACCAGAAGCAAAAGCACAGAATCAGGAATGTGGATGGTATAAATGCATAGAGTGGGGCTCGAGGAAGCAACATTGAAAGGGCTTGTTAAGAATGATCTGATTGGAGTACTGAGGCACTGCTAGAGATAACATCAAATCATGGGAATGACTAAGATGTGGACTGTCCTGTAAAGGTTAAGAAGGTCAAAAAAAAAAAAAGTTAAATATCTAAATACTGTGTAATGGTTTGAAAAATCTTCTTTCTCTGTCCTTTTAAATACCTCTACTCTCTACCATCACTTCTTATTACATCAGTAATCATGTTTCCTATTACTCCTTTTTCCACTTGTAATTTCTAGAATCTTTTTCTGTTGCCTACTTTCTTTATTGTCCTTTCTGTCTTCTCTCTTCTTTCTGTTCATTTTTTCTTACATCTTCTACCTCTCTTTTTTGCTTTTTCTATATTTCTTAACTTTTGATTAGCCTTCCTGTTTTATCTTTTAATAAATATTATGCACTGAGGGTACATCTTTCCCTCTTATTGCCACTCATTATTTCATTGTGTAATATTTGACTCTTAGATCCTTAGGAACATTTTTCATTTTTATTCTTTGGCCAAGATTTTTCATTTTCTTGTGGATTTTTATTTTTTAAAGGTATTGAACATTTGATGGCCAAATAAGAAGAATATTCAGGTGCTAGCTTGACTCCTGAATAAATGATGAGGTTCTGTTTTTTTTAACTCACTGGAGGGACCTCCACCTTGTGGAACTATAATTCTGAAGTAATTTTGTGGGTGTTTCTATCATTTATATTCATTAATATTAATAAAAAGTATGACAGATTCTAGTTACATAAAGAAAAAAATTGTAGCATCCTTTGTCCTCAAGCTTACATTTTATTGAAAGGTCTAAAAAAAGGAGTTTACAGTAGTATTATGGTTGATGGATAACAATTTGGTATAGTTAATCTATCAAATATTTCATACATGTGGCTAATTAGATGTTAACTCTAATTAAAAAAAAATCTTCATACACAAACATTTACCCTTCCTATTACTGTGAATTGGTGTATCTGATGGTAGTCAGAGTTAGAAAAATAATGTATGGTATTAAATATATGACATAACCTCTTGCCCCCCCCCCCCCTTAGCCAAGAGTTAATAATAATTTTATTTCCAAAAAATAATTTTTTCTCCTTTTGGAGTCTGGTCCTGTAACCATTGCTAAGGAGTATGGTGTTGTAAGTGATAGGGTATACTTGACTTATAGTCAGACCTGAGTTAAAAACCTTCTTCAGACATTTACTAACTAATGTTGACCAAATATTGTGACCTCTTCCAAACTCAGTTTTTTCATATATAAAATGGTGCTAATAATAGCATCCACCTCATAGGATTGTTGTGATTGTTATGAACCAGTGGCTGCTGGACATCTAACTTAGACCTGTAGAATGGATTCCTTCATGTAAAAGGATAATGATGATGATATAAGGAATCTAAAAGGCAGTTGCTTTTCTCTGACCTCTCCACTGAAAGGCAATTGTGTTGTCTGACCTTCCTACTCTTCCCTCTGCCTCCAATTTGTTTCATTCCCAGTCCACAAGCATCACTTGTATCAATAAAGGCTGCTTTGCAACTCCTTCAAATGTTATAATTCACAGCTATGGAAGCTTTAGGAAAATTGACCTGCCCCTTCACCTAGGCATGGTCCTTAACAGTGATGGGAAGATAATATGTGTAAAGCACTTTTTAAATTTTAAAAACTATCATGGTTATTATTATTTATTTTTATTGTACTATTATTATCATCATTATTAAATGACACTATTGGATATCTATTAACCCTACAGAAACATTAATGACTAAGGATCCAAATGCCTGCTAATGATAGTGGAAACCATGTAGCAATGGGCCTTGCCAATGTGCATAAAAATCTATGTTCCTCTCTGGTTGTGTTGAAGGATCTTTACGAGATTTATGTCTGGTTTTGATGTAAGAAATGCATATTTGTTAATTATGAAAAAGTACATTATCCCATGATAGTTCTTACATACAGTTCTCTGGCTGGTCATGCTATCCAAGGATATTATTCCTTGATTTTTTTTTTCACCATAATAGCTGGCATTCTCCCATTTCCCATCTAGTGAATTTTTCCATTTTTTTCTGTCTTTCTGGGGTGACATTGCAAATTTTTACCATCTGATGAATGCAGATGTATTTTCAGTTAAAAAAATGTCAAGCTTTTGTCCTTCCTTGCTACTCCTTTCTTTGTCAGAATATTCATATAGCTGATAAAGAGTTTGCTCTCTTTAAATACCTTTTCATACAGTATCTATAGCAAGTTTTAAGACTCTTTTATGAAATAAGGTATTTTCTAACTGTGAAATTTAGCTGAAATAAGAAGCAGTAGCACTGAGTGTCTTTAAAATTATGATAATATCTTATATTTTAGGTAACACTTTTCATGTTGAAAGATTCCAAAGCACATTGCAAATGGTTACAAATTATACAGTGAAGCACAGTCACTATTGTGTAGTGAAACCTGGCAGCTGTTTAACAGCTTATAGCAACACCACACAGCAGGTTAGGGTAGGAAGTGAAGAATACAGATTCACTTGAAAAATTGCTAGGGGGAGTGAGGTAAGCAGAATGTAATTACCTAAATTGGATTTTGGCCAGGACATAAGGGTTAACACCTCCAGTTTTATAAGAGATAGCTTTGGTTCTTTAATAACTATAAGTTTTCATGAATATTTTTCTGCCACCTAACCCAGAAAGAATAGTTAAGTCATTTCTAAAGACCATCAACTGAAGTTGTAACAATGTTTCCATACTGACTCAAGAGGAAAAATTGACACTTCTGTAAAATTCCTGTGATGGTACTAAGATTTTAGATATTTAAATAGAAAAGAATCCATTTTACTTGAATTGTTTAGCTAGAGCTCAACCTGATTTAATTGAACTAGTTCTCTTTCATTTTTCTATTTTTGTAATCATCAAATTTTTTATTGGAAGTCTAAGTAAAGCACAAAATTTACATTTAAGAGAACTTGATTTAAATTCCTAACTCTGTGACTTTAGATGAGTAATTTAAATTTTCTGGCCTTTCCTTTTCCCCATTTATAGATTAAGTGATTTAGACCAAGTGATCTCTTAGGTTCCTTTTAGCTCCTGACCCTATAACTATGACTTGTGTCAAATATACTGGGCTTGTGAAACATGATATAGTCACTAATGTAAATTATCTGCTAGAGATACCTTGTGCCATTGTAGCTATGTGATTTTGAATATAGTCCTAATCAAAACACCATTCAAATGTTCAAGGAAAGGGAGTTATTGGCATAGAGATCCATCTATCAGGCTGAGGTACAAAACAGAAAAAAGGATCAGAGAGAAATTAACCCAATAACAAGGAAGTAAGATCAAGCATATAACCCATCCCAAGGTCAAGAACAATGAAGGAGAATCAGGTTTAATAAATCAAGATTGGAAACATGGGATCAAAAAATCAATACAGAGGCTCTTAATGTTTTTCTTGGTTTTCATTTTCTTTGGTTAGTAAGTAATTTTAAAAATTATCTGAAAATAGCTTAGGTATACATAGGATTGTGCTTCATTTAAAAGGCTAAGTCTTTCCTATATCATTGAGAAATTATGCATCTCTTCTTATTTCAAGTTATGTCAGACATGATAAGGCAAAAGGCCTATTTCCTAGCTTCCTTCAATTCTTAGCAAAAGTCTTACCTTATACAGGAAACTTTTCTCAATCCCTCTTGATTCTAGAAACCTTTCCCATTAACTATTCCTTGTTTATCTTTTACAAAATTGTTTATACATATTTTGCTTATTGTATCCCCTATCAGGTTGTGAACTCCTTGAGAAAAGTAACTGTCTTTTGCTTTTCTTTGTATCCTCAATGTCTGACACATAGTAGGTGATTAATAAATGTTTATTAACTGACTGGCCACTCATAGGGATCAAAGCTAGAATTCATATGTAGGCAGTCTAGAGGTTTGGTCATCAGGCAGAAATTAGGAATGGAGTAGCTGGTAAGGCTAAGGATAGCTTTAGGGATAGCTTCCAATAAGCCCTCTTCCCTGACAGAAACTTGAATCTTATCTTAGGTAACTGAGTCCTTCCTTTGCCATCTGAAGTAGCTTTTCTTAGGCTTAAGGAGCTTTGGCCTGTCAAGACAAGGATTCCTGGCAAGAATTTAAAGTAACTGCTACCTTTTCCTCGTGGGCAGTTGAGATCATTCTCCACTATTGACCTTTAAGTGCCTGGTAAGGGGAAAATTTTTGGACTAGATGATGTTTAAGGCTCCTTCAAGTTGTAAAATCATGATTCTTGATGCTATGGGCTGTTCCACTTTGCTGATCTTGGTTGATGCCCTCCTCCTTAACCTTCACCATGATCAACTTTCATTTGGAAGAAAGTCTAGAAAGGGCTTCCTACCACATTATTAATCCACTTCATGTAGAACATTACATTTTCAAATATCTATGATTTATCATACCAAAGATAAGAAAATACTAAATCATAGACTTCAATTATATTTTGAGATGACTCTTCTATCTGCCATCTCCCTGCAGCAGCTTTCCAACAAGATCAGGGATTTCTGTGAGAGAGGTTTCAAAAAATTCCTATCCTGTTTCGATCAGTTCTCTAATTGATTGAAATAGGATTGATACAAGTAATCTATAAATTTCTAAATGGAATGTTAAATCAGCCTTTAATTTGAAGGGCTACTCAAAAGCAGGGGTAGGGGAAAAATCTATTTTATGTAGTCAGGAGCATTTTAAAATACATTTTAATATTTTTACATAACAGAAAAAAGCTCAACAATTTTGCATCTGAGAACTTGTAAGTTAAGTTTATGCCTGAAGCAAATTCAAATGTTCAGGTTATAAAATTCCTAAAAACAGCATATAATGGAAGCTCTGACAGACCTTTAATCATAGTGATGCTATTATTTCACCATAAAAGGCTATGCTAGTTGATATATATTATAGTACCTCGGTGATAGAGAAAATAATGTTCTATCACTCTAAGAACAATATGATAATCTGATTGAGAAAGCTAGGGAGGGGGTAAAGCTAATAGCTTTGCACTATTTTTCAGAAATGCATTTTTTTTCATTGCTTTTAGTTATGTTAAAATAATATGTCTAAGCTTACTGATCTGGTTTTACAAGCTTTATAAATATGATATTTAAGGCTTTAAAAGTAATTGGTAAACAAGTCAGAATAAACTAATAATTTATGCCATACACGTAAATGAGTATCTGATATAGTTATGCAAGTCATATTTTTCTTCATTAAGAAGATGTTTAGAAATTAGAAAGGGAAAGTGTGTCTATGTTTTTGTGTCTGTTTGGTAGGTAAAAATTATAAGGTAATCATTCTATTATATTTAGTACTGACCAAACTAATAGTCACATTAATATTAGAAGAAATGTTAAAATATATTATGATATATATAGGTAGTAGTAAAAATAATAAATAACATTTATATACTGCTTTACATTTTATAAAACACTTTACATATACTATTTCATTTGATGCTCATAACCCTGAGAAGTCTGTGCTATTATCACCCCCATTTTACAGATCAGGAAACAAATGCTGAAAAACTACATACTCAGGTATGTCTTTCCCTCCCTTCCTCCCTTCCTTCCTTCCTTGTTTTGCCTGTCTTTCTTTTCTTTTTTTTTTTTTTTTTTTTTTTTTTTTTTTTTTTTGCTGTCATTCCTTTATTTTTTTTTTTTTTTTTTTTTATAATTATAACATTTTTTTGACAGTACATATGCATGGGTAATTTTTTTACAACATTATCTCTTGCACTTTTACAACATTATCTCTTGCAGTTTTGCCTGTCTTTCACAAAGCCATGAGATTAAGTGGCTTGTCCAGGGTCACACAGCTAGTAAATGTTGAGTGTCTGAGACTGGATTTGAACTCAGGTCCTTCTGATTCTAGTGCTGTATCCACTGCTCCATCTAGCTGCCCCAACATCCTTATATTTTGATAAGTAGGGTAGGGGATAAAGGTATCAAAACAGAGTTTTATTTGGAGAGTGACTAAAACACACTATGAAATTGAAGAGAGGATAGACAAAGCATGTCAATGTCTATTATACTGTGTCCTTTTCATTAGTAGTGGTCTAAGCAAAGCATTGGGAAGTAATAAAATACCCACAATTTTTTTCTTATAATGTCTAACCCTTATAAAATAGCATTGAACCATTTTTCTCAATAAATTCTACTGGTACATAGTTTCACAGAGTAATTATAAATTGCATAGCAGTACTGCTCATTGTCAGTTTTAAATGTGTTGCTTTATCTTTTCTTTCTCCTTGTCTTTCCAACTAAATGGAACTAGGGAATTAAATCAGGTCTTTTAGGAATCCACTCTTATTCCCTTTCTCTTAGTTTAAACAATTCTTCTATTAATTTCCATTACAAACTTTTGGATTCTTTTTTATGACTATTAAAATAGGAATCCTATCTATTAAAAAAAAAAAACCTCATTTATTCTGGAGTACTCACCAAACATCCATATAGGGAATTTGTTTCTTTCTTTGAAGGTTTACTTTATTTACCTGGCAGACCCTTTCTGTTTATGGGATCAAAAGTATTATGCATTATGAAGAACTGGAAAGTCTTAGAAATATATTTTTTGGCACATATTCATGACAAACTAAAAAGCATCAATCAATCAACAAGCATTTGTCAAACCCCATGCTAGACACTGTGGTGTATCAAGGCAAAAGTGAAACAGTCTGCTCTTAAGGAGCTTATATTCTAATGGTTGAAACAGTCATGTGTATTCCAAAAATGCATTCACACTACATACAAAATACAATGAGAGAGGCATTAATAGTGACACTTGAGCATGAGGAAAGGCTTCATGTAGAAGATAACATTAAGCTAAGTCTTTTAAATTTTTTTTCATTAGTATTTTATTTTTCTATTTTCTATTTTCACCTTTTCATATGACCAGAAATGGTTTCAATTTCTTCATCTGAAAATTGTCTGTTCATATCCTTTGACCATTTATCAATTGGAGAATGACTTGAATTCTTATAAATTTGAGTCAATTCTCTATATATTTTAGAAATGAGGCCTTTATCAGAAACCTTGAATGAAAAAAAAAATTCCCCAGTTTATTCTTTTCCTTCTAATCTTGTCTGAGTTGGTTTTATTTGTACACAGACTTTTTAACTTAAAATTATCTATTTTGTATTCAATAATGAACTTCAGTTCTTCTTTGGCCACAAGTTTCTTTCTTCTCCACAGATCTGAGAGGTAAATTATCCTTTGTTCTTCTAATTTGCTTATAATAGCACTCTTTATGTCTAAATCATGAACCCTTTTCAACCTTGGTATAGGGTTGTAGGTGTGGTCCAATGTCCAGTTTATGCCACACTGTTTTCCAATTTGCCTAGCAATTTTTGTCAGACAATGAGTTCTTATCCCAAAAGGTGAGGTCTTTGGGTTTGTCTAACACTAGATTGCTACAGTCATTGACTATTGTGTCTTGTGATCCTAACCTATTCCATTGATCAACTTCTCTATTTCTTAGCCAGTTCCAAATGGTTTTGATGACTGCTTGTAAAAAAAGGTGTTTATTCAGGTATGGAATACAGCCAACATATAAGCACAGAGATGAGACATGATCTCCTATGTGAAACAATCAGTTAAGTCCATTAAGAATGGATTACAGAGCTTAAGGAAGATAGTAATGGATCGTAATAATTAAGTAGACAGGAAAAGTAGTAAGGGATCAAATTATGAAAGAATTTTAAGCATTTACTACTAAATAGAATGGGGATTCACTGGAATTTGTTGAATAGAGGATGTGATCAGCTCTGCGCCTTGGGATAATTACTTTGATCTGCTTTGTAAAAGATGAACTGGAGTGGGGAGAAGTTTTAGGCAGGAGGACCTACTAAGTAAATTAAATTAATGGGAAAAAACATTGATTAAGCTCTTTGTTGCAGACACTGTGCTACAAATAGAGAGCTTTTGTAATAGTCCAGATTAAAGGTCTGGACCAGAACTGGTGTGATGATTATGTGAATGAAGAGGAAGGGACATTTGAAAAAGATGTGAGGGAGATTGAAATGACAAGGTTTGGTGACTGATTCAACGTATGCAGAATAAGATTGAATATTCAAATAAGACACTGAGGTTGCAAACCTGAGTGAGAGGATGACGGTTGCTCTTGGCAATGAAAGAGTTCAGAAAAAGAATGGGTTTGGGGTTGGAGAATAGGAATTCTTTTGAGTTTGAGATTTCTGTGGGCAATCTACATGGAAATGTCTTGCAAGTTAATTACAATATGGGACTAAGATGAGTATATGAACATTGGGTCAGGGGTAAGGTCTTTTTTTAATGTGTTAAAACATTCTTTAAGTCTATTCTAATATTGCTCCTATTCTGTACATATTACTCTATAGTATTTCAAGGTAAAAACTTAAAATGTCAGCAAATGAATCAGTGTGGGTCCTACCTTTTATTGATACAGAGTGTAAGTCCTCCACAATGCCTTTTGTATGATTCTTATCTATGTCTTTCTGTATATTCCTGTTACAGTCTTTAACTATGATCCTTTTAATATTTTTTGTGGATACCTGTATGGTCTTTGATCACTGTTATTCTTCATACAGTTCTTAGACCATTTCAGGGCCCTGGAGTAATGTCTTTTGGTAAATTGATTTGGGACTTCCTATGATTACAACACAGATGTCTGACTAGAAATTAGAAGAAAAGTGCCCTGATTTTGGCCTGCCCAACAAAAGTCATTTAGAGGAAAGGAAATCAAATGATTAAATGGATTGGACTTATTTGGAGAAAACTGAAGGGTGACTTAATAATAGTGTTTAAACGTGGAAGGTGTCATTATTACTAGGACACTGATCCATTTACTAGAAAGAGAGGAAATTGTAGTAAATGAAAATTCAGATAGATGTAAGAAAGATCTTGACTGGACGGGTGATTAGACTTGGAACAGATTATTAGATGAAGCCGGTTACTACAGGGTGTGATTTAAGAAATATCAAGCAAGTTTTTCCCTTTTACTCAAAAATCAGTGTCAGAAATTCAATGAAAGTTTGTTGATATTGGGATTCCCTTTTTAAAAAATGCAAATATAAATGGTAAGATAAACTCATTCACATAAAACTATTTTGAAACTCATTCTCTTTAAACTATTTTATTTTTACTTTTTTTTTTTTTTAACTGAGCTTGAACATTCTGAGGAAATGCAAGAGATTTATTTATTTATTTATTTATTTTTTGAAGGAGTTAATAATTTTGTAAAATAGAACTTCTTTAGGTACTACTATGGGAGGGAAGAGTGAGGGAACTAAAGGGCCCATTATGGGCACTAAATGTGTCTGAGGCAGGGAAGAGTATATAGAAAACATTTTGAAAGTGTCTCAAAAACAAAGTTGACTAGGGTTTGTCATGAATAGGAATGCTAGAAATTAAAATCCCAAAAGATCTTCTAAAATAGGATAAGCAATGGTCTATAATGCTAGCCCTGGAGTCATGAGGTCCTGAGTTCAAATTTGATCTTAGACACTGGCTGTATGACTCAGGCAAGTTACCTAATCCTGTTTACCTCAGTTTCTTCACCTGTAAAATGAGCTAGAGAAAGAAATGGCAAATTCCTTCAGTATCTTTGCCAAGAAAACCAAAATAGAAACATGAAGAATCAAAAACAACTTAAAACAATTGAACAATCAGACTAGATGACATAGATGAAAGAAAATCTGTAGCTAGGAGACTCATATACAATTTATTAGTAGCACTCTCATTTTACTATATATCCATGAACCCCTTCAATAGATTTTGTTATTTTATTAATTTCTTACTTCTAAATTTGAGATGTTACACGAGTACTAAAATTTTTTAGCTCTTTTTTTTATCCTGAGCACATATAATAACCACAAAATTTATATTGATACTACGAGTTATGAATTATATGATATTTTTACAAATCATTGAAAGAGTTTTCACATTTTGTTCTTGAAACAGCTTTTTGAAATTAGGAGGTTTGGTGTCCCTACTTCAGAAATTCAAAAACTGAAGCATAAAGGAGTTTTGTGACTTGTGTGAAGTTACACTGTCATTGATGCTTGAATCAGTATTACAATTAAAGTCTTCTAACTCTCTTCTATAATGTCTCTGGTATCTATGCATTTTTGTTTAAATATGTGAAACAAGACTGCAAATATCATTCCTGAATATTATTCACTTCTTTATCTGTACCCATTTTTTCTATTTATTACTTAATTGTCCCATTCTGCCTCTCTTCTGTTTTCTATTCATGTATTTTAGTTATCAGTGATGCCATTCCAAGCAACTACTATATAGATCACCCATTTTAGCCTCTCATATCTTGTGTTCACATTTAAGCTAGAAGGGGAAAAAAAGTAGAAAAATACATCTTAACATTGATTTTAAGTTCTCTGATCTCAAGGATTCATGCCTTAATTATGCTTGTACGTATGTAAATATAACTACCTGTTTGGTCATAGTAGGGGCTTCATACATTAGTCAATCAATAAACATTTTAAAGTACCTATTAAGTGTCAGTCAGTAAGGTCAGCTGCTAGGAAAATAAATACATAGTTAAATTTTCATTCAGTAGTTGATCAAGTGCTCAAAGTTTAATAAATGCATTTCTCTATTATTTAAACACGCTAATTGTATTTTTCCTCATCTTATTAATTTTCAATTGGGAAAACAAATAATTTTCTAAACACAGATAAGACTTTCTATTCAACTTCCTCATTTTAATATAGTATATTCAACTTGGTCTTCATACTATACCACATTTTACATGAATTTTAATTTTTCCAACCTGCTGAAAAATTTGAAGACAGATGAAAATGTATTTAATACAGCTTTTAAGTTTATGGAATTCTTAAAAAAGAGTAATTCTTGTACAACTAGATTATTGTAAGAAATTTTTTTCAAAAATATGGTCATAGACTTGAATATTTGTTTTTTATGTGATGTTAAATCATATGTTTACATGGATTTTCAGTTATGAGCAGATATAACATTTGAAAATTGAAATTCACCTATTGACATATGATCATTGAATGCCATTACTTTCATATTACCCAAACATCTACATGTTTGTCTGGAAAAAATACTTTATATCTTCTGAAAAGAAATTTATCTTAGAAATTAATCGAAAAGACTTATTTATCATAAGATGCGTTTTTTTCAGCTAAAAATTCCAGCTAACCTGGTATTAAAAGTTTTACTCTCATACTTATAGCTTTCTTTGATACTTCTGTCTGTCTTTATCTCTTCCCAATTTAACCATATTTATTTTTAGTAGTTATTTAGAAATGTACATTTGCTTCTTCCACCCACTTCCCCCCTCCAAAAAAAAAAAAAAAAAAAAGGAAAAAGTAATTTACTGCTGTTGCAAAGAATTCATTGAGATTGATTTTTTTTTTCTTTTTATGCAGGTGTGGGTAGCAAATGTTTTAGACAGCCTCCTACTCAAAACATTTAACTTTTTTCCCCTGCTGCTACATTTTAAATACAATTATACTGGTAACAAGCTCCCACAAAGTGAGTTAGAAAACAAAACAACAACAGATGTATTTACCCCCTGTCCCTGAAGAAGCAGCCAGGCTTCTCATCTCTGACTCTGAAGGTTTAATGGAGGTGCCAGAGGTTTTGAACTGCAAAGGAAATCCTTACAACACCTTGTCAAATCCAGACTGATTGCAGATAGAGTGTGTCACCTTATACTAGCCATTGATTGAATAATGACTTGCCAGAATACAAGAAGTTGGGCTTTAATTAACACCAGTAAGGAGGAAAGAGGCACATTAGCACTTCTAAAGTGACATAGGTCATACCAAATATTCCCTAATGTACCTTGAACCTGTCGTCATGAAATTAAAAGTTAAAAGTAAAAGTCAAAGAAGAAGGAGACTTTAGGTACATTTAGAGGGTAAGATTTGAGGAAAAGAACCAATTTAATTTTCAGGGGGTTTTTTCCCCCTTATAATTGATGTAGAAAAGTGAGACAATAAAAACACAACTGACCAAGACAAGTGGACTGAAATCCCAGGATATAGAGTGGCCAAAAATAAAAGTCAGGAAATAAGAAAGGAATAAAATTCTTGAGTCCCCTGGTGGGTATCTAAAAAAGGTTAAAACTAGAACTTGTTTATACAGAGTAGAAATGTGAACTATACTGCTGGCAATTGGAAATTATAGAATAGATATCCTACTAAGCAAAAATCAGTGGGGCATGAGAGATAGACATCTGACTTCTTAGCCAGGAAGGTCTGGATCCATATCCTGACTCTGATATGTATTGGCTTTATGACTATGACCACATTGCTTATAACTTTTTAGTGCTCAGAACTGGTCATGCTAAACACAAATTGAAATATGGACATCTAAACCATATATAAGGTTCCCAGTGCATCTCATAGTAATTTAAAAAACCACATATTAACATTATCTATGTTTATTGCATTTTTATTTTGTCAAATATGTAGCAGTTACACTTTAATCTGGGTTCAGCCAGCCCATGTTTGTCCCCTGGAATTGCAAAGAGAAGGTACTGACTTTCATTGATAGAAAGAATTCCTCATTGGGAACCACATTAATGAAATCACAGATCCAGTCCTAGCCCTTGTCCAACAAAGCACGATCTATTGCTAAATAATTTTTATCAGTGGTAATCACCAGAATTGCTCAGTTGATCAGCAGAGTTGCTCAGTTGATAATCCCTAGATTTAGGATCTATTGCAGTTGAGAAGGAAGGAGTTTGGGGTAGGAAAGGAATGGTTATTCTTTTGAATATGTTGTGATCCTTAATATTCACTGAGGAGAAAGCAGATCATCACTAATATTACTCAATATATCTTAATATAGTTGTTGGAAAGTCACAAGCCATACATAAGGTTCCCTGTGCATTACATAGGAACTTAGCAATTATTATCATGAACGTGAAGTCTTGAAAATAATTTCATTGGTACAGAGAATATGGTAAGAATGAGAATATAAATGTATAGAAATTAGGAAGCGAAGATAGAATATATGGTAGTAAGAAACAAGAATTAGATGTCCCTAAGGGGTGGGACATTTGTTTATTTGAGGTAACATTCTTTTTCACAGGTAGAGTATGGTAGAAGCAGCTTGATATTGAGCTTACCCTTAGCATAGTCCCTAACGTATATAAGATTTCATTAGCCCCTAGACACTGGCCAAAAAGTTTCTAGATCTCTGACAGAGGTTTGGCATTCTGGCAACTTTCCTGACCTGCTGAACAGAGGTCACCTAAGGCTGCTGAAGGGGAAAAAAAATTCAAATTCATTCCCAATTCACACTTTTCTCCTTTCTCAATTGTAATTAAGTTGGATAAAATGAAAAGGAAAAAATTAGCCATACCTTTTTTAGAGGAAAGTTCATGGAAGATTTTAGAATCATAGGTCGTAGATTTAGAACAGGATAGGATCTTCCAGATCATTGAGTCAAACTGCATTATTTTTTGAATGAAGAAACCTATGACCAAGAATTATTAAGACTTAACACAGGGTCACACAAGTGGTAAGAGACAAAACCAATACCTGAATCCAGGTCCTCTAACTCTAAATTCATTTTTTTTCCCAAGTTCTCTATATTAAAAAAAATTCTTTGTTTGTTCTTGTTTCCTATGATAATAAGTTATTTTTTTGATATGTTCTCCTTAGTGTAGCTCTTAACTCATGTACTCTTTTCCTCAAACCTCTTGTTATCAATCCTCTAAAGTGTTGTCTATTATGTTTGGTGGAGGTTTGTTTCCAACAAGTGAGTTCAAACATCCCAGCTCCAGCTGTCCTTTGCCTTTCCCTTCAACATTTTCACTGTGTACCCACTGATATACTCTGATCTTATGGCTTTAATTGCTGTTAATTTATTATTAAATTTTTACCCAGCATTAGCAGAGCCTATTCAATACCATATAAGGAAATACATGGTGCCCATTCTGTTACAATCTTTGTAAGACACAGAAGACAAATAAGACATAAAAATGCCATTGAAAAGAACCTCACAGGTGAAGAATTGTGGATCCTATGTTTCATTTTTCTTCATCTTTGCTTTCTGTGACAGTGCCTACCAGGCATTTTGAATGAATGGGACAGAAGATTGTTTAGAGATAGAGGAAGTACAACAGTAGATAACCAAAACATAGATATCTTAATGGAGAAAAAAAAGGCAGAAATGAGATCTGATTTACACCTGAGGAAGTAAGTTTTAGCTGTATATTATAGGGAGAGAAACAAAAAGTGTGGGTAGGAATACAACAGGGATCACTTTGAAGTTTGGTGTTTGAAAGACAACTGGGTGGACAAAACAGATTTCAAATGGTATTATGCAGTGTCCGGACTGTCTGGCTACCCTGTAGGTATTTTTGCCAATATGAACACAAAGGGCATTACCTGAATTTAACCATTGTAATTCCACGCTCACCAAAAAAGGCAAGGAAGTGCTATAGGTTTTTCACATTGCTTATATTGTTTAGAATTTCATAGTTTGGCTCTCCTATTGCACATTTTGATAACAAAGGCTCAGCCTGTTCATTAATGTTTCTCTTTACCTATCATCTAGTTGCTCAACTAAAGCTTTATCCTAGTAAGATGCAATATCTCAAAAGGATACTTAAGCTAAAATCTCAGTGCAACCTAGCTTTTTATGATGTTGGGCACTACTCATGTTGCATACAACACATTCCCATAAAACTTGCATTTTGTATTTACAGAGAAATTTCTCCTGAGAGTTAAGGTCTTGTAAAACATTCTTGTTCTACAGCATGAACGAATTATTATACTCAGGGGCATTAAAAGTGAAGTGTACTGAAGAAAAGAATTTTTCAATTAAAATGCAGTTTATATTGATAAAACAGATTACTAGCATTTGATGAAATGTGAAACTTGGATCTACCCATATCACTAAATCGCCAGTAGGTTTATTTTGGCAAGTGGACTAGTATGTAATGTATATTGGGGCCAGTCATTATACCTGTTAGTTTTGTATTAGATTAAATTGTCTTTCAGTAAAGCACTTGAACAAAAAATATGTACTGTATCTCTATCTTGAAGTAGCCGGCTGTGGTGACCAGGAATATTAGAAAATAAAAGCTGTTGTGTTATCGGTTTTGGCACAGTCATTTATCAATCAGTATTTTGAACATTGACAAGTGGTAATTTAATAGGGAATGACCCAGTTGGCAGGAAGTTCTAATGACAGATGATGCAAACTCATTTATCACTAAGGGGCTCTGCTGGGCTTCTTACCTTTCTCTCTATCTCAGCTCATATTTTCCAAGTCCGGGATGTGAGAAGCCACAAAGGGCAAACCCTGTGGCACCAAGCCTGAAGCCACTCCCCTCTAGTCGAGTTAACTCTTTGGTGTCATGTGTCTTCTGAAATGCAAACCGTAATTTTTATAGACAAGAAAAGAAAAAAAAGCCCTCAATTTATGACATCAAGAGATTGCTCTGTAGTTGTGAATCAGAATGTATTTTGTTTAGATTTTTATGAATTTGAGGGCCAAATATGAAATAACATAAAGTAGGAACTATTTATCAAATAGCAACATTTTATACATGATATCATCATTATTTAGCTCAATGATGACTCAAAAATTCAACAGCAAGAAATGGATTCATCTGCTAAATTTGTGCCTGTTTTTCCTGTGCTGATACTCCAAAGACATTATCATATAAGTGAATATTATCATTTCCAGTGATATACTGTTTCTTTCCAAGATGAGAAAGAAAGTTTGAAAAAAACTCTTTTTGGAATAGATTTTTAAAATCTTGCATAATTGCTAGAATTACTTAACCTGAATAAAAGCCTCTTTATGAATTGTTATTCTTCATTATTGGAGAATTGTTTAAAATAAAGATCCAAGGGTATTGATTTGTTTATAGGTTTGTGGGGGGTTTTTTGGGGGGAGATGCAGTGAAAAGATTATTAATAATTCTCAGATATGAGGTTGACAACTGGAATGGTAGGGATTATTTCATGATTCTCACATAAGTATAAGTATCATTCATTCAGGACTTTTAAAATCTTTTCAAAATGCTGTATAATTATTCATATTAATGCTTTACTTGCCATCATTGTGTAGAGTTAAAAGGAGACTTTAACTCTAGAGGTCAGCACTCAGACCAGCATTAATGTGTACTGACAGCATGTTATGGGGAACCTACTGTTAGCTACTTTTCTGTTTTCATTTCTACTTTTTCCTAATATTTCCTGGGCCAGAAAATGAAAGACTTACTGGTTTATTTAGGGTGAGCTCCCTGTGGTTGGGAGTTCAGACTTCATGTCCTTTGCACTGACCAGTTCTCTTTCCATAATGGAAGGAGCCTAATAATGGAATCTCTTACTGGTTCTAGATCTCAGGCATATCACCGAATGGGTTTTTATCTCAGCTTCTTCATCTGCAAAACCAAGGTGTTGCTATCTTTCTACTTTGTTGGTCATAATTGTTGTGAGACTAAGATAGTAGATTTAAAATTAAAAGGTTAACTACTGTAATCAGTTGTAAAATATTATGCTGATAATGGTGATGGTATTATTGAGCAGTCTTGCCTGTAATAAAAATTGACCAGGACACAGCCTTAATTCAAGGACAGATGTACAGAGCTCCAAATTAGTCAGTCAATAAACATTTATTGAGTACCTACTATGTGCTAGATATTATACTAATAAGGGAAACAAAGAAAGATAAAAGTCAGTCTTTTCCCTCATATCTTAATGGGGTAAAAACAACATGTAAAAGTACAAAGCTCCAAATTGTCAGTCAATAAACATTTAATGAATACCTACTATGTGTTAGATATAAAGGATCCAAAGAAAAACAAAAAGTGGTCCTTGCCCTTATATTTTAATGAGGCAAAAACAACACATAAAAGTACAAAGTTCCAAATCAGTCAATAAACATTTATTGAGTACCTACTATGTGCTAGACATTAAACTAATAAGGGATACAAAGAAAATTTTAAAAAGCGGTCCTTGCCCAAAAACAGCACATAAAAAAACCTGCAGCCAGTTGGAAAATGAATAGCTGGCTGCTCTGGAATCCCTCCTCAAATAGAGGACCTTAATGTCTATCCTCCATCCACTTCCATCAGAGGATTTGAGTTTCAGAGTTAATTTTGCACGATAACCTTGTTATCCAAGAACATTGATGAAGCCCAGAGGAGCAAAGCCTAGTGAGAAACAGAAACGAATGAGAATTATGAATTGTTTCATTTGCTGTTTTCCTGGGGCCTTCCTTGCTACCTGACACATAGTAGGACGTTCTTAATTAGCACTTGTTGATGGATTGATTATAATTTTCTTCTTAGTGCTGGGCTAAGAACAAAAAGATGCTGCTAGGTGATAGAGTAGAGCAATGGATCTGAAATATGGAACTTTGGCTCTAAATTCAAATCTAGCCTCAGACACTTATTACCTATGTGACCCTGGGCAAGTCACTTAACCCTGTTTGCCTCAGTTTCCTCATCTGTAAAGTGAACTAGAGAAAGTGGCAAACTACTTTTTTTGGTTAAGAAAACCCCAAATGGTTTCTCAAAGTGTCAGACAGGACTAAAGTGAGTGAACAACAACAAGGACAAAAGATATTTATTAAGAGAGAAAACTATAAAATACATTTTAAATATGAAAAATAAAATGGATTGTTTCACTCTACATTTGTGGCTTTGCTTACCTGAACTCTGGAAGAAGATGCCTTCCCAGGATAAGCTAGTCACTAGAAAACACCCTCTTGATGCTATTTAACTCAGCCTGGTATACTCAATATGTTCTAACTCCCTCAGGTTCTTTTCCCCTTTGGGAAGCTGGAGGAAACTTAAGCTTTCTTTTATAGAGGGTAGGACCTAGACTTTCACTTTGACTTCACTTTCCATCTCACTCTCTCCTTGGTCTGAAATCTCCCTTTCCAGGTATCCTCTAGTATCCTTCTTTACCTCCTACCTTTCCAAATTCCTTATCTTTCCCTATTAGATTGTAAGCTCCTTGACAGCAATAATTATCTTTCTTATTTATATTCCTAGCTCTTAGCACAGTCCCTGGCACATAGTAAATGCTTAATAAGTGTGTGTGTGTGTGTGTGTGTGTGTGTAAGAGACAGAGAAAGAGAGAGAGAAGTGAAGGAAAGGAGGAGAGAGGGGGAGTAATTCAGTAAAACCAATAAACACATCAATTGAATTTGATGGCGTGTGCAGTATTTTATTCTTGTAGTGCTCCACTTGACCAAAAAAGAAAAGGAATTTTTCTTTTTTTTTTTTTTTTTTAGGGGGGAAGCATACTTGGTCATTACAATTTCATAACCTTTAGGTTTTTGGAGGTTCTTACTATTTACATTGTTGTATATGTTGTTTTCTTGTTTCTGTTTATTCATATTGTGTCAAATCATATGACTCTTCTCATGCTTCTCTGCATTCTTTTTAATCATCATTTCTAATAGAGCAGTAATATTTTAGTACAACCAATGTACCACACTTTGGTTAGTCATTTCCCAAGTAATTGGCATCTATTTTTTTCTAATTCTTTGCTACTATAAAATATATTGCTATAGATATCTTGGTGCATATAAGACTTTTCCTTCTAATCTCAAACATTCTCAGATATCCTATCAGTGAGATCTTTAAGTCAAAGGATATGGACATAAAAGTAATTTTCTTTCAAAATTACAAATTGTGTTCTAGATTGGTTAGACCAGGGCTTCTAATACATTTTTTCCACTAGTAACCCCTTTTTGTCTGAGAAATTTTTATGCAACCTTGAGCATATAGATATATAAACTCAGTACACAAATCAAACATTTGCTTATAATTGATTTTAAAGACATTTATTGTAAAGCAATTCTTTGGTATACATCTAATTTTACCATTTCTTACAGATAAAAGCAAATTTGTAAACTATTGAGTTGGATATGCTTGTTTAGTTTTACATAAATAATTAAATCTTAATGAAGATTTCTTATATTTTACAATTGCCAAATTTTTCACAATCCCCACATTCAATTGTGTGAACCCATATGGGATCATGAACCATAGTTTGAGAAGCTTTGGATTATACCAATAATGGTATATGGATGCCATTCTTTCTAAAACCCTCCTCTACTATGACATATTTTGTCATCTTTGACGTTTCGCCGGGTCTGAAGTGAGTCCTCAGAGTTTATTTGAGCAACTGCCTTTTGATCTGCATTTATCTTAACATTAGAAAACTAGAACATTCTTTCATATGGCTAATAGCTTGCAGTTCTTTTACAAACTTTTACTAACTTGTTTGCACATTCCAACCACTTAAACATTGAAGACTAGTTTTCAGTTGCAACATCTAGTACAATTTTCTATGTTCAATAAATATTGCTTGTCTGTGCCTTAGTTTGAGAGACCTTTGATTCATATTATAGTTCAGCTATAATGCTGACCTTGTGTAAGTACCTTAACTTGGTTGTGTCCTCCAGTGATGAATAAGCATAATTATGTGTGTATGCTATCTACTTGGCAGGTTTAATGTGTTTTTAAAGCAAAACGCCTAGTTATATTCCTGAGAAAATCAATGTTTCTTTGACTCTCTCAGGCCTTTATTGACCCTTTTTTGGATGTTGATCTTAACTTCTTTCATAATGGCTAAAAAATATTAAGTGCTACTAATTTTAAAATGTACCATATTCTTACATCACAGTATCATAGATTTAGGGAAGTTAGAAGTCATTGAGGCTGACTCTTTTTTTCACTGATGGATCTCAGAAAGACCACACAAGTACAGAGCTGAGATATATACTAAAGTATCCTTTGCATCGAGATCTAAAATTCTCTCCAGTACTCCGCAGCATTCCACCGGGCCAGGGTTCTATGTCTGTTATCTTTATTCACCCTGAAAAATGACATGGGAATGCTAGATATGTCCAGTGTAATTTTTATCACATTTTTTAAAAAACCAATTCTTTCCATTGACAGAAAAAGTGACTTTTTAAAGACTGTAAGCCTCTTCTTAGGGAATCCAAAAAAGTGCCTTCAGAACCACTGCAAATAAGCCTCAAAACTGATTGGCAATACAGCGTGTAGAAGCTTACATAGCACTTCCCCACCCAATGTCTGGCTTAAGTTATTGCTACCAGTGATTCACTTTCGTGAATGTTAAATCCACTCATCAAATGAAAAGATGGAAACTAAGGTGCAGACAGACTGAGTATACAGATGACATGTCAGTCCTTTCAAACAGTGCTGAGGACTTAAGAGATGCTTGAGAGAAAACTAGATGAGTCTTGAAATACGAGCTTCAGTATAAACATCCCCAAAGACCAAGTAGAAATTGAAGGAAAAGACAAAAAACTTGGAAGATGCAAACATAAACAAATTTGAAACAAGTGTTTCTATGATTCTGCAGGCAGAAATAAAATGGTTGTAGGATCTTTGCTTGGAAAGATTGATACATCTGAATTAAAAATTATTTGACACACAAGGATTTTATTGAAGTTTGTGCATTTTTAAAGCTGAGTTTGAGAAGAAGGAAAATGGCACTCATCACCAAATTGAGAATATTCAACACCCAGATTACGAAAGTGGAAAGATATGGGTATGAGAAACCGCTATTGATATGTCTAAAAAGTAACAGACCAGCCTAGCTTAGAAAATAAATGTCTGACTGAGAATTCCATGTACAGAGTGAATATAAATTCTTAGAAGTGATGATGAAATGTGGTGGGGAGAGAACAATTGCCTTAAAATGGGCAGTAGCGGAAACTGCCAATCCGAATAAGATCATAAGAAGGCAGATTTAGAGCTGCATAGACCTTTCATTTAATCTATCTAAAGTTCATCTAGTTCAACCCCTCTCCCCGTCATTTTGCATAGAAGGAAAATGGGGACCTGAGAAGTTAAATAACTTGCCCAAGATCACACAAATAATAAGTAACTTGGCTGGGATTTGAATCCAGGTCTTCCATGTCCAGACCTAGTCTTCTTTTCACTGAACTGTTGACAAATATTTCTGTGATTCAAGAATACCATGGGGCAAATGAGAAACTGAAGCAGGATGTATGACCTGGAAGATGAACATAAATCTCTCTTAATCCTTGCCTATAAATAACCAGTAATAGGATATGTGATTTCAGAGTGAAAGTATCAGATCAGAAACCAATATCATCCTAATGAATGAAAAAATTATAAGCACAGAATCAGGAATCAACTTATTAGAAGAGCCCTTTAACCATTCACTGATGGATAAGTCCTAGTGAGGAAGAGGTAAGCACCTAATTTGAAATGTTTTCTTTACCTCAGGCATGTAGACCCTGTCAAAGTTAATAATTCTCAAGAAAAAATGGTAAAATTTCTTAAGTTGATGGTCGCTGAAATACATATGTATATACATATAGATATACATATATGCATGCAATCATATATACTTACCAAAAATTCATGTTCTAAAGGAATTTGACCCTGTGCAAGAAACTCATTATTCTGTGTGCATCCCTTCATTTTGGTTAGCAATAAGTCTGACTCAGTCAGTGTGTGGCGGTGGAATGTTTTAAGCTGAAATGTGTGTTGGAATCTGTTTGTTTGCAGCAGATGATTTGACTAAGCTTTGATGCGCAGTCACTTTCTGACATTTGTGTATTTCAGCAGTGAACAATGTAAACTCATTTTCTGAGCTCTTTGATTACTTGCACATAGCAGTGCCCATGGCATGTGACAGAGAAGAGCACTCTATCCACTAATCAGATAGATATGCTTCAAGCGTATTTACACAAAATAATGAAAACAGCTGTTAGATACCTTTAAACTTGAGTGTGTTTTGTTATTAATCTACTAGCCTGTACACATGACACTATAATTCTTCCCTCACTCAAGTTGCCTTTAATGACACAGTAATAAAACTGAGAGGGATGAAAGTAATGGAATTGTAGAATGTAATGCCTCAATTGTTCTACAGTGTCTTCCTTTTTGCCAAAATAAACCACAATTAGGTCCATATGGTGTTTTGAAGTTTTCAAGCAATGACCCTAATAAAAAGTAATGAATTTCTGACAAAAGAAAGCATGGCGCTCTTTTAAGCGGATATCTTCGCTATTGATCTAGATATGATTGCAGACTGATATGCTAATAGAAGAAGAAAGATTCAATGTGCATGATACAAGTACTTTCATTTGTGGTTTATTTTACTCATAAGAGATTCAGATTTAAAAGGTAGAAATGCTATAATCCATTAGTTATGATTCCACTGTTTTAAAAGACCTGTTATTTAAAGCTAAGAAATAGATTTTCTATCAGAATGCAAAATTTCTCCAGCACCTATTGGTTTGAAGGTTGTCAGCATAGCAAAACTGTAAGAGTCTGTGCTGGGGCACTCTGATTGCTTTTATGGGTTGGGTTTTGTTTTTTTTTTTTTTTTTTTTCCTCCTTTTTTCTCTTTCCTGTGTTTCTTGCTGCTTGGAATTAAAACAGAATTTTATACTAGCCACTGCTACTCTATCTAGAAGCCCAGATCATCTTAGTTGAAAATACCATATGTTATTTACTAAAGAAGAAGAATTAAAAGTGATAATGGCAATCAGTGAAATGACTGAAATAATCAAATATATACTTGGTGCTTAAATCTTCTGGAATAAAGTAAAAATAGGAAAACTTAAGACTAAAGAAGTAAATTTTTAAAAATTGATTATGGTTAAGAAAGAGGTTCCCATGAAGGGCAGAGAATTGAACAAAGAAAGGTAAAGAAGAGTTTGGTCCCCTAAAACACACGGTCATCACCTCTTATAAAATAATTCTTTTTTGGAGCTTCATGTGAGTGTTAGTGGCAAATAGGTGAGAGGATGGTATAGACAAGTGGAAAGAACCCTGGACTTACTTACATGAAATAAGGTCTGACTTTAATTGTGTGACCACATTCAACCTCTATGAGGTTTGATTTTCTTTGCTGAAAGGCTCTGAGCTACCCATCCTTACAAGATTTTATGTGAAAAGCCTTTGGTAAACCTTAAGGATTATAGAAATGTAAACTACTATTATTATTGTTCCATTTGATAGAATATACTGAAATGCACTTAAGTGGGGAGGAAATATGCTAGATTTGGAATTGCTATTTGCTGCTTTTATGACTTTGGAGAAGTCACTTAACTGGCTTAGGTCTGTTTTATTCTATTGTGATGAAATGATCTTTAAGCTTTAACTGTTAAATTCCATGGAGACATAGTATGATGGAGTGGGTAGAGCATTCACTCACTGGAGTTGATGTCTGGAGGATCTAGATTTGAATCCCACCTCAGATACTTATTATTAGTCACTCAGTTTCCTCATCTGTATTACTGAGTGACTTCTAAGATCTTTTCTAGGATGTAGATAGAGCAAGATAGCACAGTGGATAAAGCACTGGAATTGGACTTAGAAAGATCTGAGTTCAAATCCAGCCTCACTTAGTAACTATCTGATGCTGGACAAATCAGGTTTGGCCTTGGTTTCATCATCTATAAAATGAAGATAATGATAGCTCTACTCCTGAGTTATTATGAGGACAAAAAAGGAATAATATTTGAAAAGTGCCTTGCAAATGTTAAAGCTCTATATAAATGTTAGCTATGTACCTGATAACCTCAAAGGGATCAGAGATTGGAAATTGCTCCCAGTTGTGATGATATACCCAGATATCTCATAGCCCAAATGTTAACTCCAACGAGTTATACCAGCACAGCTTTCTGTACTTTTGTACCTCAGTAGTCTGCTCTGTGAACTATTTGTTATGCTGAAAAATTTATCACTCTGTGGCCAATCCATTGTTGATCTCTACATTGAGTTAAACTGGTTCTGGAGCAGTAGAACTACTAATTCATCATTTTCAACTTTATTGATGAGTATAGAGCCCATGACAGTTTTTTGTTTTTTTTTTTTCTTCACTGGCATAACCTAGAACCTAAGGTTATCCACATCAAAAGACACTTGAATACAGGAAAAAGCCCTTTATAATACTGATAAATTAAACCTTTTTTTCAAAGTTTCCCAGTGTTCATCCATTTTAATTTTAAAGAAATGTTTTATTATTTCCAGAACATAAAGTAACTGGAACTAGTTTGCTTTATTGAAGACCTGCTTTAATGAAAAGATAAGAATTATGTGTAATTAGCATATCAAAGACCAGCCTAAACTTTATAGTTCCCATTTATTTTGAAATTACATTGTTTATATGTAAATGGTACTCCTTAAGTGCCTGTTCTTTTAAGTAGGTAAACAATTCCCTTAAAATCTTATTTTCTGATCATTTGTTTAGCATTCCCTTTGTTTCATGGACAATAAAAAGGTAACTTCAACCTGGCTTTGGTTCCAAATAGTCTAAATTGAAAATCCATCAACTTCTTATTAATAAGATTTATTTATTTTAGGACCAGAAGGTATTTCTTTATTATAGGGATAGAGAAAGCTGAGAAGGATGCCAATTTTTTAAAGCTATATAATATATAATTTTGAAGGATTTGAAAGATAGTGCCTCAGTATACATTGCATACGAGAGTTTTCAGTTGTGTAACTGGGAGATTTGTTCAGAAATACCACACTTGTACTTTTGCTCTTCGATATGAAATGGAGCTGAGATCTTATTCATTTCCAACCAAGTATCTTGGAATGTTTTGCCAGATGGAAAAAGAATATCTGAAACAACAGCTGGAAGGGACCTTATAGATTTAGTTCCTCATTTTTAAGATGAGGAAACCAGGCCCTTAGAAGTTAATTAATTTGTCTATAACGTAGCTTAGTATGTAACCAAACAGACTTTGAACCCGTGTCTTTTAATTTGCTCTCTAGCTATCTTTCTCATTCTCTTTATGCCCCTAGATTACAAAGCAATGTACCAGGCACTTAGGAACCTTATAAAATAAAACCAAACCAAACCTGGAATTAGATAGTTGCTTATGTAATGTGATTTACAGATTATCACCCAAAACTTTATGGTCATTGCTTAATCTATCTGAATGGCATTATTCCAGATTCCTTGCTTTAAATTTAGCCAATGTTTTATGTGGGTAGGAATTTTGTATTATAATGGAAATACCTCTGTGAGGAATTACCTATTAAATCTTCATCAGTTATATGAAAACACTATAGCATGAATTAATTTTTTAGAACAAAGCCCTGATGGAGTCATGTGAATAATAAGGTGGGTACATTTTAATGTAAAAAGAAGTATATCTAGAAGAAAAGGTACAGTTTTATTGTGGGGAATAGAGAAGGAAGATCCCTGTTTGGAGTGCTCTGCTACTACTAATGATGATGATAGCCAGCATTTACAGAGAAGTTTAAGGTTTGCCAAGTGTTTTACAAATATTTCATTTTAGCTTCACAACAACCCTGGGAGAGAGAGATACTATTATTATTATTTCCATTTTTACAGATGCAGAAACTGAGGCAGACAGCGATTAAATGCTTTACCTAGAGTTGGAGGCTAGATTTGAATTCATGTTTTCCTGACGCTGAGTCTAGCACTATATCCACTATTATCACCTAGTTGTTATATTAAGAGAACATATAATTAGGTGATGGATATCATGAAGGAATGGAATCTCCTGGGTTAGGGATAGAATGGATTAAGAGGAATACAGGAAAAATATTGCTATACAATTTTGCCTGAAGCAAAATATTATATGTGTTAATACATATGATGATAAAGACCTTTAAGTATAATATGGTTCTAACACTTTTCCCAAATATGAATCTGGGCAGAGCGTGATTATTTTTTCATAATGTATTCAAGCACACCTCTAAAAATTCTTCCATAAATCAGAAACTGTAGTTCAAGCTATCCTTTCTACCATTCTCTCTCCCTTCCCCTCAGTTAAGCTGAGTTGACTAATTTAAACTTCCTTTGCTTAATCTCCTCATTATAGGCCTCTAGAGGAGAGGTTAACATGAGCAAAATGCCCTGAATTTGTACTGGAGGAAGAAGAAAAAGAAAAACGGAAGTCAGTAATCCTAGATTTTCATTCTAGTTCTTTTATTTTACCTTGTACAAGTACACTTTACTTTATGCACTCTAACTTCCTGGGCAAGACCTTAGACCATTTTTATTAGAGTACCATGAGGAATTTTGCTTTTACCTGATATTAGTGTATGTGCATGATCATAATTTTTCCCTGTGTATCTGGAATGATACATCAGTGGGGAAAGACCATATGAATACCTTCAAATACCTCGTGCAGTATTTCTTTTTAATCTCTTTCTTGTGATTTTACTGTGTTTGGGAGAAAGAGGAAATATATGCTCCAAGTGTTTAGTTGTTATGTAAATAAAACACCTTCCCTCAAAGAAAATGCCTCCTAGTGCCTTACCATAGGATAATCCTTATTCCTTGTGCTGTGTGAACTCTTCAAGTCCAAAAATCTAGGGAAGAGTAACAATATCAGGTCAAACTCAGGCTTTATTCAATGGAGCATGTTCCTATCTTGCATGTGAGAAAAATAGAACTAATTCTTACCTCTAAACTAAATAGAGTAATTATGTCAATAAATGTGGGAACTCCTTTTTGCTAACCAGATCTGTTACATGATAGATATAGCAAGGAGTTGTGTGAAGCTTATAGAGAGTCAGAAAGGTCATGCTTGAACTCAGATCTTCCTGCCTCCAAGGGTTCCATTCTATTCATCTATGTTGTGTCTCTATTTACAATAAATAATGGCATTAAAAATACTTGCATGATCCAGCGGAAAGGCTATGGAGATGAAGATCACAACACATTATCTTCATCTTTGTTGTTGTTATTGACCTGCTTGTTTTTTTCCTTTCTTATTTTTTTCCCCTTTTGATCTGATTTTTCTTGTGCAACATGATAAATATGAAGATATGTTTAAAAGTATTGCACATGTTTAATCTATATTGGATTACTTGTTGTCTGGGGGGAGGGGGAGGAGGAAAGAAGGTAGAAAAATTTAGAACACAAGGATTTGCAAGGATTACTGTTGAAAATGTTCTTTGCATGTTTTTTGAAAAGTAAAACGCTATTATTATTTAAAAAAAAAATCAGTGCTGAGCATAGTGCCTGGCGTATAGTAGGCAGTTAGTAAATGTTTGCTGACTTGATTAAATATCATAAAAAAAAAATAAAAAACCCAAAAAACTTTATGCTTGAAATTTCTAAGTTTTTCAAATCCAGGATTCTTTTTTGCTAAAGGGCTTTTGTTGTGCAGTCATGTCTAACTCTTTGTGACCCTGTGGACTATAGAACACCATACTGTCTATGGAGTTTTCTGGGCAAAGATATTGGGGTGTTTTGCCATTTGCTGCTCTAGTGCTTGAAGGCACACAGAGATTTTGTGACTTGCCTAGAGTTCCACAGCTAATAAAGCTAAATTTGAACTTAGATTTTCTTACTCTAGGCCCAAAGCACTATCCACTAACCATTTAGCTGCTATGAAGGACTTTTATTCCAACCAAAATGGGGGGAAAAGAGTATAACAGTGGTAGATGCTGGGATAGCTAGGAAAGCAATAGTCTGTAAGGATTGTTCTTAGTCACCAATTTCTCCATTTTGTCTCTAGAGATTTAATTAACCAGATCTTTTTATTAATAGTCTTCCCATTTATTTTTGTTTGTACTATTATTATTATTATTTGGCTTAGGGATAGTATTTTAGCCTCTGGGGTCCACATCTTCCTCTCCTTTGCTTTATAGAATTTAAAATTTTATAGAATTAAAAAAATAAAAGAAAACAAAACAAAGAAAAAACTTAGAAGTAAAATTATAGCCCCTCAGGGTTACCAGTTAGGAAAATTCCTTATAGTTAGTAAAAAGTTTTTTATCTCCCTTCTCATCCCTGCCTCCTGGCCTGCCAGGCTTTCTTCAAGTCCTGTATAAAGTTCTGCCTTCAACCAAAAGCCTTTCCCATCTGCCTTAAGGCAAGTGCTTTTTCTCTGTTGATTATCTCCAATTTATCCTGCATCTATCTTGCTTATATATAGGTGTTCACACATTGTCTCCCCATTAAACTGTGAGCTCCTTGAAAGGACTTTTGCATTTCTTTATATCCCCAACACTTAGCACAGTGTGGAGCATGTAATGTATGCTTTATAATACTAGTTGACTTGATTTGACATCATAGTGGCCTTAATGGACAAGCCTGAGAAGGAAAAATGAAGGAAACAGCAGATCTCTCCTTGGAATTTTCCTCAGGCTATGAATAGATAGAATAGGAATAGGAATAGGAACCCATGACTTTAGCATGTGGCTGTTCTTGTAGTGACCAGTGGCTCTCCTTCATTTTTTTTCTTTTTTATACAACAGCTTAGCCATCCTTTCCATTTTTCCTTTCTGTTCTGAATCGTTAATTCTTTCTGGCTCAACTAACTTAATAAATCCAGGATATGGCTAGGGAGGATGATCCCATGACTATTGATGGTACTTACCTATTGAAGTTCTCTCTGCTTCTTCTCAAGTCTATCAATTTTTAACCCTTTTTCTCTCTTCAGCTCTTTTCTCTGAAGTCTTCTCCATAGAGCTTTTAAAAGCTGCTGCTGCATCAGAAAAACTCCTCACCTTATTTCCACCCTCCACCCCTCCACCCCCACCCTAAAGCAGCCAGCCCAAGCCATGCTACAAACGAGCATGCACTTTGCTTTCAAGCTTTAGATGCTTGGAGCACCTTTTGTCCATAAATTGAAAAATAAGCACTTGTTTTGATGGTCTTACTTGATAGATATTGTGGCAGCTGGTCACTTGGTTAAATGACATCATAGATTTACCGCAGAGTATTGACACATGTAAGCATTAGGTTATTTTTCTGACTCGGTCATTGATGCTCATATTATAGGACAGTAGAGAGGGGGATCAAGCCCCCTGGCTTACTCTTGCTCTTACTTCCTTGCAAAGATCTTAAATCTGCAGAAATTCAAATTTATATAGAGTAGCCAATTTTTAACTACAAATTTATCTACTTAGATAAATCTGGGATCTTTTTAGTACAGTTTATTCAGTTCTATAAAATGAGAAATTTGGACTATCTGATCTCAAAGTTCTCTTCAAGATATAAATTTTTTTGTGTGTAAATGCAGTATCATCATATTTTTTAATTACAATATCCAGTCCTTTACTATTTTCTTTTTTCCTATTTCTTCTTTTCTCACTCTCTCCTAATTTCTAGTATCCAAGAGAATATTTCTGTGGACTTTTGGTCTTATATTCCCTCATATGTCTTAGGTTGCTCATACTGGGCAACTCTTGATCATTCATTTCCTGAAGGATTATTTTTGTACCACTATTTGTACATAGGTCATCAATGGAAATATACTGCAACTACTTATACCCACTATTCATCTTTTTTTTTTTTTCTTAAATAGTTTTTATTTGCCAGATATATGCATGGGTCATTTTACAACATTGACAATTGCCAAATCTTTTGCTCTAATTTTCCCCCTCCTTACCCCCTTCCCCCAGATGGCAGGTTGACCAATACATGTTCAATATGTTAAAGTATAAATTAAATACAATATATGTATCCATGTCCAAACAGTTGTTTTGCTGTCCAAAAAGAACAGACTTTGAAATAGTATACAATTAGCCTGTGAAGGAAATCCAAAATGCAGGCGGACAAAAATAGAGGGATTGGGAATTCTATGTAATGGGTGCAGCTAGTTCAGTTCACCCACTATTCATCTTTGAGTCAACCACCATTTTAGAATATTTTATAGAAGTTCTTTTGCATGTTCTCCTAACTCTTTTCCTCCATGTGGTATATTGTACCTAGTAGGGTGGAATGTGTGTGTTTCAGGGGAAAGGGGTTTAGAAACAGCTCTTTATTGGGCTACTGAGCTATTTAAAACTTTTCTGTCAAAAATTATGTCAAAACTACCCTCCAGCTTCCAGAATATTGTCTTTTCTGTACCTTTCATCTACTTTGATTGTGTTGTGAATGTATTTAGTTGTTTACATTTTTTTATCTCTTTTTTAAATTGTAAGCTTCCTGAGGTCAGGAACTAATTTTGGTTTTGTTTTGCTTAGTGCTTAGCACAGTGCCTAACACATAATAAGCACCTCAGAAATGATTGATTGGATATTTATTCCTAATATGCAAACAAACAAAATAAAAATAGATTGTTTGAAAGGAGTCATGGATAATCTATTTATTGATGTTTCTGATTTTCAGTCATAGCTATATTCTTTTAAAAATACTAATTAATTTTTTTAATTTATAGAATAAATCATAATACATTAAAAAAGATGTTCTTACATGAAACTGCAAATCTACTATGTATGACTTGGTATTCCTTTTAAAAACACAACAAAATTATCATGTAAATTTCCTCTACCCTCCTTTTTATTTCTTTCCTCCTCCCCTGCCCTGGAGATGGTTACTTTTAGACACAAATAGGTGTATATATGTATATGTGTGTGTGTGTATGTGTAAGATTGTGCTATATATGTTCCTCTATGTATCAGTTCATCTGGGTTGCTAATAGTGTCTTCATATTTCCTTTATGGTTAATTTGGGTATTAAGAATAATTAAAATGACTTATTTGCTCAAAGTCATTTTTTAAAAATTTATTTTATTTTTAATTTATGACATAAAACAAGTATTTCCATAGCATATTATAATAAAAAAAGGATAATTACACATGAAACTGAAAATATATTCAATATATTCAATTTGCTATTCCTTTTAAATATACAATGGTTATTTTTCTTCTTGCCTGTCTCTAGAGATAGTCACTATTAGATTCAAATAGGTATGTGTCACATATATTGTATCTAAGTTATATTGTAACACATGTAAAATGTATGGGATTGCCTGTCATCTAGGAGAGGGAGTAGAGGGAGGGAGGGGATAATTTGGAAAAATGACTACAAGGGATAATGTTATAAAAAAATTACTCATACATATATACTGTCCAAAAAAATTTATAATAAAGTGACTTTGTTTTCAATAAAAAGAAAAAACAACAAATAGGTGTGTGTAAAAACAAATTATTCTTAAAACAATTTTGTTATTACTATATACTGTAAGTCATAAGAATCTTTTAGTTCTGCTCATTTTGCTCTTTGTTATTTCGTGTAAGCTTTTTCATGTTTGAGCTCATCATTTCTACAATTATAAGTTTCAAAATATTTCTTGGATATATATGAGCAGAGCAGGACCAACTTTTATCTGACTCAGTTCCCTCCTTCTGGCCTTGGGGGCATCCTACAGAATGCAGAAGAGGAGAACATACTGCCTCTCATGTTCCTTAGTGGGAATGGGCAAGAAGTAAAATTCACAGAAGCTTCCCTTGATAGGTTTATGAAAACTCAGAAATGCAAGCTAAACAAGTGTTAAGAAGGAATAGTGATATTAACCATTTCACTGTCAAATCATATCATTTCATTCTTCTAGTGACCTTGGAGTACAGAATTTGGTAACATAGCATTCAGTCATTCAATAAATGTGAAGTCTTATTAAGTTTAGAATAAATGTGTTTATGAGTAGGACAAAATGATTTTTCTGCCCTAACAGGAAATTATTTCTGAGAAAGAGGTGGTACTGCTTAATGTTTTATACAACATGACAATTTTCCTTTCAGATCCTTGTGAGGGTTTCCTTAGTGCCAGAATTTCACACATAAATATTCAGAGATAAATGTTTCTTTAAAAATGAAAGACTCCAAGTGTGCCTTTTTTTCTCTTAAACAGAGTGATGTCAGTTAACCCAAATTAAGTACTGATGATATGTGAAGAATTGTTTTTCAATGCTTATTCTTCTTCACTCCTGAATTCTGAGCTCACACACAAAATAATCTCATCTGAAAGCAGTAACTTGTTTTTTTCACATTTATATCACTCAAATATGGCTAAATGTATTCTCTTCAAATTTGCAGGAAGCTAAATTTTAGTCTGTGGGAGGTTTTGATGGTCCAATTATAAAATCTTATAGAGGCTTATAATAAAAATGCTGATAGATTTTTACACAGTGATCTGAATGGCATTACTCTATAGTGTTACTATAGTACTGTCTTTTAAAAAAATGCATTTGGCATTGAACACTACTCAGGCTCAAATCGACAAGGAATTTTAAAGCTTTACTAGATTTAGGTTCTTAGAAAGCAAAATTAATGAATTGACTAAATTTGGCTTTTTAGTTGTACCTCATATGAGACTTTGTTTTGCATGTGAATTTATTTATAGCAACAGTATGTTCTAACCATAATCTTAGCAATAATTTCATACTTCACAGAAATATAGATTTGAGTGGCATGCTCTAATTCAATAATGTAGGACGCTCGAAAAATATTATGGGGAGAATTTATAAACTATATGGACTATACATACTGTTTAGGAAATATTATTAGGTTGCAAACTATTTGGGAAATGCCCATTTATTGAGTGGAGATTTGGGCATGTAAACTAGTTACAGAGGTTACATTCACAATAGCATGTACCAGGCTAGCAGCAGTTTAGCAAATTGGTATATAAACAAGCATCTGTTGGAGGAATGTAAGAATGACATCATAAAGAATGTATGGAAAATTTTAATTGAGAAAGAATGATGCACAATTGTAGCATGACTTTAAGTCTAAATTGATTTTGCCAACTGGGTAAAAGTGGGATTCTTGTAAAATGTTCCAATACCATAAAGTATTTAAAATGTAATGTCCTGTTAATGTACCTAAAAATTAGACTCTGGGTCATCCAATAAGAGTACTACTTACAGTAATACAGTCTATGTAATATGCAATTATCTTGACAATAGTTTTATTTTTCAACAATTTTGTCATAAAACAGCAGTAAGATACATTGAATTTGATTCATTTTTTGTGTGTGAATCATTTAATAGGCCATTACATCTACTATATTAGACTCCATTCTCCTTTCGGAGCTTTTCATTATAAGACTGTCTTTAATGGAAAGAAGTTTAACCTTCCCTCCCAGATAGATTGAACCCCATAACAGTGTAAACATTCTCATTATAAAATAAAATCCCCTTCCCCAAGGGCAGTGCTATAATTATGTTGCAGAGCATTATATGAATGTTTCTCTTCAAAAAATGCTGTCTCATTCTTGCTCTCAAGTTTTTATCATTTTCAGGCCATCAGTAATAGTTTAAAATTATCTTTTAATAAAAATAAATCTGATCTGATTATTTTTTAATTTTTGAAGTTATTTTAATCAAGTTTAAGAATAAGTCATCAGTAAAATTGCTGTTGATTTATAAATAGGATAATTAGAGGCTTTCCTCCTAAGTACTGTTCACTGGCATTGTGGCTGTTTTTATTGCCTAGTCAAACCTCTTCATTCAATTTTAAAATTGCCTTTTGAATGAACTGCACTATGAGCTTGCCAAATAGTGTCACCGTTAATACTTTACCTCCTCTATTTCATTGTCCAGTCTGTAAATGCACAATAAATTGTTTGATAAGGAGGTCAATGAGGTTGTACTAGTTTTTAAGTGAATTACAACCAAACAGTTCAGATTATGTCACACGCTCATTGTTATTGTAGTGCTGTGTTTAAAAGATAGCAGTGCAGCACTTAGTTTATTTTGTACAGTTACATCAAGAATACAGTATGTACAATCAAGAGACTGCCGTTCTGCAGCAAATTGCCAATCTTTTCATAAAGAGAAAGGAGGAGAAAAATTACTCTTTCATATTCATAGAACTAAATTCACCCTTCTGTAAGGGTTTACTGAAAGTGACAAACCAACTGCGTTCCCAGTGCCTAGATAGACAGCCTATCTTATGTTCCATGTGAATGGGTTAGAACAAAGATTTCTAAAGCCAGAAGATTATTTCAAGACATAGCTACTTTTATAAAGATGCCAAAGGAAGTATTCATGGGGCGGCCCTCAGCCCATGTGTTATTAATATAAAACTATTTGGCTGGTCACTATTATCTTCTACATACTAAATAGCAGTTATACTCCATAGGTGTATAAACTCATTGAGTTTGTAATATGCTTGGAGGATTCCGATGTCAAATTCTAGGTAAGTTTGAAACAAACACTATCATACCTTTCTATTCAAAAACATATAATTCTGTCCTATCGCTAACTTACTTTGTGAAAGAAATTGAGGTTTATATACATATATGTTTGTAAGTATGTATTCTTTTTCCCTTCTACAGCATTGATGACTGTTCGAGGATTGGGGTTTTTTGTTTTGAGAAATGTAAAAGTAAGAAACTTTGTGCTTGTTGAGTCTAAAGAAAAGTCTGTGTGTGTGTGTGTGTGTGTGTGTGTGTGTGTGTGTGTGTGTGTGTGTGTGTCCCTTTGTAACAGAAGGAATGTTTCTTATGTTTCTGTCTTCAGACAGTTGGCACACATTTCATCTCAGCAGCTGCTTTCTCTTAAAGTGCAGTAGAGTGTAGGACTGTAGTGACACCGGCATTAATACTTCACATTCTGCTATCATATGCTGTCACTGTGAAATATGGATCTAGGTTACATGTGTTTGCAGACTTTGTACTGCTGAATTATGAAAGCTGACTCTGTTGGAGGATTGTGTTGTATTCAGAGACTGTGAACTGAACAATAAATGAATGCAGTAGGATGCTTGTAGTGATACACGGTGCACTCCCCTTTTGGCCTAATTGAGCCCATAGCTTTAAAATTTGGAATTGCCAAATCAAACTTACTGCCCTGGAAAATAGCTTATAATAGACAACTAAATAATTCTGTCAAAAAGGCACCTTTTACTTATTATCCATAGCTCAAATATTATTTTTAGATCCTGTCTTGTGGATCAGTAGAAATCACTGTATTCCAGATGCATAAAACAATAAAGCCTATTAAAAGGAAATCAAAGAAAACTTTGTCCTGTTTTGTTAAAAAAAGATCAGACAAAATAACATTAGACAAAGTTAATTTCATTGAAAAAATTCAAAATCACATGGATAGAGATACCCTGTTTTAGCTTTTAAAAAATCTGTATTCTTTGAGGGTGCCTTCATAAGCACTTTTTGTCTCTGTAATTTTGAATGCTTACATCTTAGCTTTTCCATTTTAGGTTGTAGAATGTATTGATTTGTATTTAGACTTATCTTTCTTGAGCTAAGATGCAGTGTGGCTCCCTTTTATCATTGTGGTACAAAAGGCAGCATTTGGAATTTCTTATTACAGTTCACTTCTCTTTTCCTCTTTAGAGTTGTGTCTAAAATTGTGACCCTGGTTACTTAACATTTTGGAGAACATTCTACTCAATAAACTTTAAGTTCTTTGGATTTTAGTGAATTTTGTTGTAGCAAATATTGTTTAACATAAAGGTCTCACATTTGGAATTTGTTATTGTTATAATAAAGATTTTAATTTTACTGGTATTTTATAATGTGATTCATCCCATATTAATTTGCTTAGTGTTACTCTTAAAATATCATCACATTGCATTTCTTTTCATATTATACAGAAAAGCCCATTTGTTGCCTCATTGTTTTATATCTATACAAGGTCTTCTGGAATAACATGCATTTTCCTAGGTAAGGGTAAAATCCCAAACCATAAACATCCAATTTATGCCAACAAAATGATTCTTAAACTAGGACATCATTTCAAAGCAATGTGTGTATGCAATGTGACTCTAACCCAGGAGACAGTATTAACTTTCTTTGGTGACAATACACAGTATTATAATACTGACTGAGGCATTTACAAGTGTTCACTTGTATGAACTTAAGGAGATTCCATCCCTCTTACCCTCATTTCTGTTCTTTTCTTGAGGTAACCATAAGAATGAGGTTTAATAAGTTAATACCAGATTTTACCATCTGGGAAAGTCAGGGAAATGTCTTTCTGACTTGGTGTCTGCATTGTTTAAGGAGAATGCAAGTTTCTTGAAGGTAGGGATTGTTGGTATTTTAGCTTTTTGTATTCCCAATGCCTAGAACACACTTTGACTCGTAGTAGAGCTTAGGCAATGTTTCTTGAATGATTGGTTAAATAGGAAACATTGGTTGCATTTAAAGACAAGTTGGTATTTGATATCCAGGACAATATGTGAAGAAATAGTAATAATAAATAACTAGTATTTATCACTAAGATTTCAACATGCTGTGTTAGGTATTGTATCATTTCATTTTCTCAACTTCATGAGGTAAGGTTTGTTTTACAAATGAGGCTGTCAGAGAAATTCTTTGACTTGTCTAGAATCACATAGCCATTAAGTATCTGAGGTAAGATCTTTCTGATTCCAAGTCCAGCACGCTATCCACTGGACCATCTAGTAACATAAATGAATAGGAAGTACACCATTTTCAGGTGTTTTATATATTCTTTCTTTACTGTGTAAAGTTATATTCTCATATATTCTGATTAAAAATTAGAGAGCACAGATTGCTTATATTACTTTATTCCTTTTCACTTGAAATTCAGATGGCCTTATGTTCCATTCTAGATGGTCTCCTCAAGGAGCTATGCAATGTCTCCCTTCCTTTATTCCCCCTCCCCCAGTAAGATCATTTTCTGCCTCAGAAAGTTAGGGTATGAATTCATCTTTAGATACAGATATAGATATAGACTTGTGTTTCTGGGAGATGCTAATTTGAATCTCTCTTTTTTTTTTTTTTTTTTTTTTGAGTGGAATGGATATTGTATAGACTATATAAACAGAGGTTGTATTTGGTTTTAGGGAACAAGACCTGGCCAACATGACATTTTGCATTACACTTTATTACTCTTTAATTATTAATTTTAAATTAGCTATGTGAACTTTGAATATTTTTGTTGAGAAGGACTTTATCTTGAGAATGGTCCTCTGCAGTGGACTCTAAAAATGCTACTGTTAGTCAATTCAGAAAACATAAAACACATCACCAGTTTTAGCATTCGAATCAAAAGTGTGAATGAAACCAGTGAAAGGTGAAAGTGGCATATTTCTTTCTTAGACACAGCTATATGCAAGTCAGGGCAATTAAATACAGTTTACCCTGCTGCTTTTTATTTGTGCTGGACTCCAGGGATTTTTGTTTCCTTTGTGATTTTCCTTTTTTTATCTGAGCCATTCTTTTTAAGAAGGGGGAATCAGTATTTAAAAGATTTTGAAACTGGATCCCAAACTGTTAATTTTTTTTTTTTAAGCTTAAAAGGAACTGATATTTTTAATCTTTAAAAGAAATTAAATTTCACTTTGATTCTGTGATTTGTAAGGATTGTGCAGATTTTGTGTGACTTAGTATTCTGGAAAATGTTGAATATGATTGTTCACTTTTTCTTTTCACTAACTTTGACACTCTCCCCACAAGCATACAGTCACACTGTTGCCTCTGACCCACTTTTTTTTTTCCCTGATAATTGCACAGCCTTAGAGTCATCATTATCTTTTCACTGCCTCTATATTCTCCATATCCAGTTAGTTCCCAAAATTGGTAGATTTTACCTCCTCAGAACGTTATGCTTTTATTCCCTTCCCTCTGTTTTACAAGTTCCTTTGTTTGTCACTGGGGGAGGAGGGAGAGAACAAGCATATCTTAAGCACCTACTATATGCCAGGCCTGTTACAAATATTTCATTTGAGCTTAACAACAGTTCTAGTAGGTAAATGCTATTATTGTCCCCATTTTATAGTTGAGAAAACTGAAGTGAACAGAGATGAAGTGACTTCTCCATTGTCACACAGCTAGCAAGTATGAGTTTGAATTGAACTCCAGTCTTCTGATTTCAGGTTTAGCATCTTATACACTGTGTCATCCCCAGCTGCCTTTACAGTCTGTCTGTCTTAAGCCTACCTTTCCAGGATTATGTTACTTTCTTTTCTAGGTTTAATTTACTCTGTACCAGCCTGACTGAACTGCTTGTTATCCTTATGCAGAATTCTGAGTCCATGACTACAATATACTTCTTTCTTACCTCTGCCTTCAAAACCATAGTTCCCTTCAAAGTTAAGTTTATTAGCAATAATAGTCTTTTCTGATCTTCCATAGCTGGAAGCTTTGTGATTACTTTGTGTCTATACAATGTATCCTAGGAGTCTTTTGCAGTTTGGGACATTTGGGCAACGAGGTGCTTAGTGGATTGCCAGATTTGAAGTTCTTATCTTCCTAAATGCAAATCTAGACACAGACACTTACTAGCTATGTTACCCCAAGCAAGTCATTTCTCAGTTTCCTTATCTGTAAAATAAGTTGGAAAAGGAAATGAAAACCACCCAGTATTTTTGCCAAGAAAACCCAAAATGGAGTCATGAAGAATTACACGACTGAAACAAATGAGCAACAAGATGACTTTTGGGATAGTGTATTTATGGATGTATGTATTTATAATATGTGCATACATTCTTTCCCTTGATGGAAAGTAAGCACCTTAAGGACAAAGAATGCTTTATTTTTATCTTGGTATCCTTAGTATTTACCAGAGCACTTACAACTTATGTCAAATGGTTAAATTGAATGCATGTGATCATTTAGTCTGGTTTTTGATTAATATCAATTTTAATTTTATTATTTTACAGAATGTATCCACAAAATCCTATATGTTTAGAGTTGGATAAAGTAAATCAATGCAAAATCTCCAAATACATGATTTATATCAATGAATAATGGTTTTTGCATCGTTTATCTTGTTTTCATGCATCATTCCCCAGATTTTGATAAACTCTAGTTTCTTACTCTATTATATGTAGGAAGTGACAAGCTATATTTCAAAGGCTGAGATAAAAGCATGAGAATTTGGCTAATTTGGGCATATACCAACTGAACTTCCTTTCTCCTAGAGTTTGTATCATTGATCCTGATCTAACAGCATTCCTGATATGGTTTTGAAAAGCAGTTCTTCAATAGCATGGATATCATTTAAGCAGTTAACACTAATTTGAAATGTGTTTTTTCCTGGGTTTCTGTCTTTCCCAATAAGCAAGACCTATTATTTTGAACTAGCAGCATGCTTAATAACACAAATTTTCAGCATTAAAAAAATTCAATATTAGAAAAAATGGCATTAGAAGCTGCTGTTGCATGGCTCTTCTCATATTGCTATACCAAAGAGAATCCATACTGTTGATTTTGTGAAATCAGTACTAAGTTAATATGAATTGTTTGACTTTTTTTCCTAAGTCTTCAAGTGAATTGAAAATTTCACTGCATTTAGGGTTGCTCTTCATTTTGTTTAATTAAATAAAGCAAGTCAGTTTTTTCTCATAAGACACGAAGTATAGGATCTTCTTCCTGCTTGTAGCCTCTCCCCCATCAACAATATCCTTCACAAAGATGTAAAAATATGTTTAAAATAAAGCATAGAAGTGATTGTTACTCTCTTCTCTGCTCAGAAATCTTCTGTCATTCCCAATTGATTCTGGTAACCTAGAGATTGTACACTTAAAATATATATATATATATATATATATATATATATAACTATTTCAATGTAAATGGTTTACTTTGTCATTCCATGATTTTTTTTATTCATTTAAAAACATTACTGTGAGAAGGTAACTGTATCTTCACCAGACTGCCAAAGAATTTCATGACATAAAAGATGTTAAGAACCCCCACTCATATATAAATTTTTTAAAAATCCTTAGACTGTCGATTAGTTTATTTATATATGAGCTCCTACTTACTTTTACATCTTTTTTAAAAAATATTATTTCCTTTCATACACTTTCTATTTTAGTAACATTGTCCTAATAACTGGTCCCTGTATATCTCATTCACTTTTCAACATCTTTCTCTTTGCATAGACATTTCACCCTTGGAATAAACTTCTTTAGATCTCCTTCTGTCTTAGTTTCTTTCAAAGCACAAAGTTTAGATATCATTTTCCATAGAAGATTTTTTCTGAACCTCCCCTCATTCTTAGTCATTAATATTCTCTTCTTTATGAAACACCTTTTTATATTGTGTTTACTTTTCTTTGTACATACTGTATCTTCTCAGTAGAATGTATGCTTCTTGAGGGTAGGGACTGTTTCAAGGTTGTCTTCCAATTCCAGGTACCAGTACATTGTAGGTGCTTAATTAGTGTTTATAGAATTGAATGGATAAACGTTGCCTATTGGAATTCACCAGAAATAAGCATATATACTTTTTTTTATACACTAATAAGTTTATGGATGGCTTTGATGAATCTTCACATGTGTTAAAATTTTCTTTTGAAAGTATGTTTCCCTTCATCATAATCTATGCTGTTTCCTACCTGGTATGTACATTGCAAAGAGCAGTCAATTATTTAAGAATTTATACTTCTCAGGTGTAAGAGAGAGGTGTAATGCCTGAAATTTCTTAATTCAAAATCTGTTTGAGGATGAAACAAAACATTTGTAAATCATTGAAGAATTAAAGAAAAAAGTTAAATTTGCCTAAACATAGCAAGAATAAGCAGCAGGGATATTATCATATTCACCTTCCGCTTTGGTAGAAATAGTTTCCTTTATCTCCTTATGAAATCCTTTCTGGTTAACATATCTTCAGAGCAAAGAATGGTGACTGTTGAGATCTCAAGTATCCGCAAAGTCTGAGAGACCCAGACTTCTCCTGACTGGGACTTTTTTATGCCCTTAGGTGACCAAAAAGCTCTATCTGGCAATCTGGGGTTAACTTTGCCTACTTTTAGGGAAAGCTGGTTCTTCTCTTAGGAAGAAGTGATAAATGGCCTACCCCTTGTTGAGAAAATGTATACAAAGTAAAATGTCAAGAAAATAGTAGCCAATTTCGTTCTGGAGTCACTGTCTTTTTCTAGGGAAAATAAATTTTGTCACAGGAATGAAGAAAGTGTAGTAGACCTAACTCCCATTAATCTTATCTCATTAGGCTATAATTGTTTAAAAAACTCTTTTTTATATTTAATTTCAGTTTAGGCTACATTTTCTCTTATGATGGAGAAGAAAAATAAAAATCTTTCATACTGCAATTCTGAAATATTTTTCTATTAGAGTAGTAAGCTTTAGTAGAGATAATGTTGGGCCCAGAGTAAAAAGGACCTAGAGTGAAAAAGACCCAAGTTCAAGTCCTAACTCTGATACTCATGCTACATGCTAATTCTCCAGCTAGATTTTCTTTTTGTGTGTGTGTGTGTGTGCGCTATTATTCTTTTAATTTTTATTTTATGCAGATTATTGCACAGGTAGATACAATGACTACTTTTTGAATTGAGTCAAAGCATTGAGGTACAAGTGTATTTTCTTTTTTATTTTATTTTTTTAATTTTAATAATTTTTAATTTACCAGATATATGCATAGGGTAATTTTTCAGCATCGACAGTTGCCAAACCTTTTGTTCTAATTTTTCCCCTCCTTCCCCCGCCTCAGATGGCGGGTTGACCAATACATGTTAAATATGTTAGAGTATAAATTAAATATTATATATGTATACATGTCCAAATAGTTGTTTTGCTGTACAAAAAGAATCGGACTATAAAATAGTGTACAAATAGCCTGCCAAGGAAATAAAAAATGCAGGCAGACAAAAATAGAGGGATTGGGAATTCTATGCAGTGATTCATAATCATGTCCCAGAGTTCTTTCTCTGGGTGTAGCTGGTTCAGTTCATTACTACTCTATTGGAACTGACTTGGTTCATCTCATTGTTGAAGAGGGCCATGTCCATCAGAATTAGTCATCATATAGTATTGTTGTTGAAGTAGACAACAAACTACTGGTCCTGTTCATTTCTAGCTAGATTTTCAAAGTCCCTAGCAGTAGGTCCAATAAAAGATGTAGCCAAGATGGCAGAGTACAGGCAGCAACCAAGTGCAACTCTCAAAACATAACCCAGTGACACTGAGGTGAGGGTTCAGCCAGAGTGCACACTGTGGCAACACTGACTCCTGACTGGAGGTAGCTGCAACAGCAGTGATAGCAGCAGCAGCTTTAGGGATTCTCAGCTCAGAGCCAATAAGGAGATCCTGCAACTGATCAGAAAGAGATTGCAAAGGACCCCTTTGTTGGCATTGGGTACGGCTGACATTGATTGGGAATTCCATTGCCCACAAGCAGTTTTACGTGGTAATTTCATGGAAAAGAAGAGTGCTTGTGGTCAGTCATGAGGGAGCAGGGGCCCTGATCACTGTTCTAAGGCACAGAGTAGTGCTAGCTGCTCTGGAGAACAAGAGGAAGTGATAGCAATTGCAGCTACAGAGGAGCAGGGGGCCCTTGTAGGTAAAGATGAGAGCAAAAACCAGGAGAGCAATGACTAGGCCCCTCTCCAGATCCCCCTTAAAAACCCCAAGAACTTATAGAAATCAAGAATTAAATCTGGAAACAACAGCATGAAAAAAAACTGAATCTGGGACAGTGCTCTCCATCTCAAGGTGAGCAAAAGCCAACTTTAATGTATAGTTCAAAGTCACAAAATAGGCTGGAAAAATGATCGAACAACAACATCATCAACAACAACAAAAGAACTTCACCATAAAAAGTCACTTAGAAGAAGAGAGCAATGTGAAAATAGTTACAAGCAAAACCTTAAAGAAAGATACTAATTGGAACCAAGGGCAGCAAGAATTCTTGGAAGAGTTAAAGAAAAAGAGGGGCATCTGACAGTGGACAGAGGACTGGTCCTGGAACCAAGAGTGCCTCAGTTCAAATTCAGCCTCAAGTCCTTGACATTAGTAGCTGTGTCACCCAGGGCAAATCATTTAAGCCTGATTGCCTTGTCATTAGATACATACATACATACTTACATATAAATACACAAACATACTCTCACACATAATTTTTTTAAAAAGAAAAAGAGATGATTTCAGAAAGGCCTGGAGAGACTTACATGAACTGATGCTGAGTGAAATGAGCAGGACCAAGAGATCATTATATACTTTAACAACAGTACTATATGATGATCAATTCTGATGGATGTGGCCATCTCCAACAATGAAATGAACCAAATCAGTTCCAATAGAGCAGTAATGAACTGAACCAGCTACACCCAGGGAAGAACTATGGGAGTTGACTATGAACCACTACATAGAATTCCCAATTCCTCTATTTTTGTCTGCCTGCATTTTGGATTTCCTTCACAGGCTAATTGTACACTGTTTCAAAGTCCAATTCTTTTTGTACAGCAAAACAACTGTTTGGCCATGTATACATATATTGTATTTAACTTATACTTTAACATATTTAACATGTATTGTCAACCTGCCATCTGGGGTGGCGGGGGGAAGGAGGAGAAAAGTTGGAACAAAAGCTTTGGCAATTGTTGATGCTGTAAAATTACCCATGCGTATATCTGGTAAATAAAAGCTATAATTAAATTTTTAAAAAGAAAAATAAATTAAGAATGATAGAAGAAGAATTCAGAAAAAAATCAGAGTGATGTAAGACAAGTATGAGAAGAAAATTAACAACTTGGTAAAAGAAGCACAAAAAATGCTGAAGAAATAACACTTTTAAAAATAGGATTGATTTAAAGTAAAAAAAGGCATAAAAATTTTCTGAAGAGAAGAATTCCTTAAAAAACAGAATTGACCAAATGGAAAAAGAGGCATAACAGCTTATTGAAGAAAATAATTCCTCAAAAATTAGAAATGAGTAAGTAAAAGCTAATTATTCTCTGAGATATTGACACAGTAAAACAAAAACTAAAAAGAATGAAAAAAAATTTTAAATGTGAAATAGCCAAAAACATAATTTAAGAATTAATAGACTACCTAAAAGCTATGATAAAAAAGAACCTAGATGTGATATTTCAATAAATTATAAAGCAAAATGACTTGAAAAATCTTAAATCAAGAAAGCAAAATAGAAATCAAAAGAATCCACTGATCTCCTCTTGAAGGAGATTCCAAAATGAAAACTCCCAGAAATATTATAGTTAAATTCCAGAGTTCCCCAGTCAAAGAGAAAATAATTTAAGCATCCAGAAAGAAATTATTTAAATATGGTGTCACTTTCACATGAGATTTAGTAACATCCAAGTTAATGGAGCAGAGACTGGAATAGGATAATTGCAGAGGACAAAGTTGCTTGATATTAAAACCAAGAATAACGTACTCAATAAAACTAGTTATAATCTTTCTAGGGAAAAATGAATATTTATTGAAATAGAAGATTTTTCTGATGAAAAGACCAGAGCTGAATAGAAAATTTGACATTCAAACACAAGCTACAAGAGAAGCATAAAAAGACAGACATAAAAGAGTAATCATAAGGTAGTCAATAAAGTTCTATATGGAAAGATGATACATGTATAACTGCGAAGACCTTTAACATTAATTGTGCAGTTAGAGTCTACATAGACGAGGGTACAAATGTGAATTGATTGTTGATATGATCTCTTTCTTTTTTTTAATGAAGAGAAGAGAAACAAGGAACAATAAAGAAGTAGAATGGGGAAAATTGTCTCATAACAGAAACATGCAAGGAAAAACTTTTATAATGGAGGAGAAATTGGAAATGTTGGTGGTAGAAAGTGCTTGAACTTTACTCTTATTGGACTTGATTTGAAGATGGTAGAATATGTACATATTTTCAGTTGGTTATGGAAATCTATCTTATCTAACAGGGTAATAGGAGAGGAAGGGGATAAGGATTTTTTTTTGGTGGGGGGTGATAGAAAATGGATTCAGGAGGGCACTCATCAGAAACAAAACAGACTCTTGAGGAGGGACAAGACTAAAAAAAAAAGAGGATAAACACAATAAAATAATATGAAAGGAAATACACACTTAGTCATAACTGTGAATGTGATTGTGAATGGGATGAATTCACTCATAAAAGGGAAGCACATGACAGAATGGATTAGGAACCAAACTCCAACAGTATATCATTTACAAAAAAGACATTTGAAACAGAAAGACACACAGAATTAAAACAGCTAAAACCAGAATTTATTATGCTTCTGCTGAAGTAGAGGTAGCAGCCATGATGTCAGACAAATCAAAAGCCAAAATAGTCTTAATTAAAAGAGAAAAATTAGGGAAACTACATTTTGCTAAAAAGGTACCATAGTCAATGAAAAATATTAAAACATATTTAAGGGCAGATTTCTCTGATAAAGACCTTATTTCTAAGTATATTGGGAACTGAGTCAAATTTTAAAAATCAGGTCCATTTTTCAGTTGATAATTGGTCAAAGCATATGAACAGACAATTTTCAGAAGAAGAAATTTAAGGTATCTCTATTCATAAAAAAAAATGCTCTACTACTGATTAGAGAAATACACATTAAAACAACTCTTTAGCTATAACCTCACACCTATCAGAAATGACAAATTCTGGAGGGAATGAGGGAAAATAGGTATACTAATACACTTTTTTTTGTTCATTTTTGGCAAGGCAATTGGAGTTAAATGACTTGCTCAGGGTCACAGAGCTAGTAAGTGTTAAGTATCTGAAGCTGGACTCAGGTCCTCCTGATTTCAGGGCAAGTACTATATCCACTGCTATCTAGATGCTCTTACTAATAAACTTTTTTTTAAAAAATGTGCTCTGAACTGGTCCAATCATTCTGGAGAAGTTTGGAACTTTACCCAAGCAGTTATAAAACTGCATTCACTTTAATCCAGCAATACCACTAGTAGGTCTATTTCAAGGAAATGAAAAAAAAAAAAAAAAAAAAAACAATCACCAGGACCTTTTTGTACAAAACATTTATAGCAGCCCTTTTTTGTGCTGGCAAAGAATTAGAAATTGAGGAGAGGTGATCCTCAATTGGCAAATGGCTGAATAAGTTGTAGCATATGACTGTGATGAGTGAGTACTATTGTGCTGTGCTGAGGGAATTGACCAGGGGAGTGGTTTCAGAAAAACATGGCAAGACCTATATGTAGTGATGCAAATTGAAGTGAAAAGAGCCAGGAGATCATTGTGTACAGTAACAACAATACTGTAATGATCATCAACTGTGAAATGCTTGGCTACTCTGATCAATACAATGAAACAGACAATTCCAGGGAAATAAAGATGAAAAAAGTGCTGTACCTTCAGGCAGAGAATTGATGAATGATGAGTGCAAATTCAAGTACATTTTTTCCTCACTTTCTTTTTCTTGCTTTTGTGGTGATATGGCTTTCATGGAAATAGGTTTTCCAAAAAAAAGAAAGAAAGAAAGAAAGAGAGAGAAAGAAAAAAAGAATGCCATCTTGGATCATGCCAGCGGCATGAACCAAAATGTACCTACCCTTACTTGTTGGTTACCAATGCCTGTGTCAGACCTCACTGACTTTTTATAAGCCTGGAGTTGTCAAGTTTCTGGCCCAAGGTTCTTTTTGGTTTACTAAGCAGTATCACCTGCCAAGGTGATGCAGGTAGTCGGGACAAAAGACTAAATGCATGACTAATAATTAGTTGTAGCTGTAGAAATAAGCAAAACTGTGAAAGCTGTTTTGCAGAAGAGCAAGTATCAATGAATCTAACTTTGGAATGCACCATTTACATTCCAGGGAGGTCCTGTTTTGTGCTTGCAAATAGTCATGTATGTCTTTAGAATGTAAAGTTCTATTTCAGATGGGGGAGAGAAAGAAAAAGGGAGAAGAGGGAGGTAGTAAAGTATAAATATGCATAGTAAAACTTGTAAGATTATTATCTATCCATTTTATATAAGGATACAGATAAGCCCAGTCACATAGAAGGATGATGGTATTTCTAGGTGAGATAGTCTCAGGAGACATTTTAATGTTTTTCTTCAACATTTTATTTTCTTCTTACACATCAGATTCTATTTTTTCCCCATAGAAAGCCGAACTCGAAGTATAATGCCATGTACATGCTAAGTCTGATTAAAATTTTCTTCATTCTTGATCATCTGCAGATTAAACTTGGAATGGAGTTATTTGTTCTCTGACCCAACATTTTTGAATACGTGGCATTTCATGTGAGCAAAGAAATAAACATGCTTAAAAACAAAGTCAGAAAAAATTGTAGATTCAGTCAAATCCTTGAGATGATTGCTTAAAGTTTTGGTTTGAGAATAGCAAACAGATGTAAACACTACTCCTACCTATCTTTAGTTTCAGAGTTAGGTTTCCATCATTCTTGTAGAGAGAGCTGGATCTTGTTGAGTTCCTAGAATATACTGTTTTTTAAAAATGATTTGCTTTTAAAAAGGAGTTTGTTTGATTAAAAGAAAATGCTCCTGGAAAATGATACCATAAAATCTCATCATCTTTGCCATTTTATTATATCAACTTTCAAACTGTCCCAGGACAGCAAGACAGAGAGCGGAATTTGTCCCAGCTAACATTCAACCTCCCAGAAATTTGGAGAAAATTTGGGGCCTTTCATCTCCCCAGATGGCCATTAGGATGAAGGCTTTTCTGGGAGAAGATCCAAAATCATCTCAGATGTGTAGGTTTTGGACATTATTCAAAAGGGCTGCTCCATGGAATTTGAGCCAGTCCCAAGGTCAAATCAGTTTATTTAGGCAGGTTTATCAGCAAACAGAATCCATTTCTGTGATCTATCTCTAGCTCAGACTAATGGCACATACTTCTATCTCAAAAGGCAAGATACTTTAGCTTTTTTTTTTTTTTTTAAACTAAATTTTGTGAATTGAGTGGTATTAACATTTTGACTTAATTTTAGTAAATAAAACAGGCTAATTCAGTATTAGGTTTTGCAAAAAAAATACTCTAATCCACATTTTAAAAAGAATAATTTGTATTATTTTACTCTTTATGAGGATATACATTTAAATGATGAAAGACTCTTAGAATTTATAAATGAAAAAGAAGAAAAAGAAAGAAGGAAGGAAGGAAGGGAAAAAGTCACCATGTTTATTTTAATGAACCCATTCTTAGACAAATTTTTATTTTGTTCCTTTTTAACTATGTTTGTTGTATTTTGGACTTTCTTTCTATTCTCTCATACCTGCTGTTAGATCAAATGATATGGCTTTAAGCTAAGGACTTCTACAAAGTATTGTAAATCACATCCCTATATTCTCATTTAAAGCCAGCAGGACATCCCATCATGCCTACCTCTTAATTAGATGATATTTTGATCAGTATTCTCCTTCATTAATGATCAGTTTTCTTAGTCAATGTATCATTTAACCAACAAATATTAAGTTTCTTATATCACAAAACAAAGAGAGTAGGAAGAAAAGATGGTAATATGGGTGGGCTGGGAGTGAGGAGGAGATATGTGACTCAGCAGAAGCCTTCATTGTCTTTTTTGACATTATTACAAATTTAAACTATTGGTGAAGTGCTTTATTACAGAAGAATTCCAATTTAGATGTTTGTCTTTTTGTCCCTAGCACCTGGCTCAGTACCAGTTATCAGTTAGTACTTAATAAATGTTTTATGAATTTTTTTAATGAATTAATTGATTGATCAGATGGGATACTAGCAGTCCCTTATTTTTTAAAGTTCTGAGTTCTCTTTTTAAATAAAAAGAATTTGAAAAAAAAGATAAAAACTTTTTCATTGAGTTTCTCTGGCCAGTAATGACTGTACTGCTTTTTGCTTTCTGCTCACATTCAGATTTGAGATGGCCCATTATTATTTTAATGTCTCTCTCTCATTCTGCTACTGCTTCTGCTCCAGTCTTGATTGTGCTGTTTTGTGTTCTAATATTTAATGCAGCACATTTTATGTTACTCTTTTTTATTTCATTTTATGTGCTGCATTATAGCATGTATTTCACTGTTGGATCTAAATTGGGGAAGGGAATCCTGCTTTGTCCTTGTACTATAATGAAGATAGAGTTTGTTAATATAAATGTAAACTGCTGTCTTAGGTGCATCATCACATGAAGACTGCTTCATAATTGAATATGTTGGTACTGGATACATTTAGAAAATTACAGTCCCTAAACACCTACTCAGAGAGAGAGATGAACTTAATGGTTTATTGTATACAGTTTCATTTAAAAATATTTTAGAGAAGTGACTTATTTGTGAAAATATGTACAGTGGAAAGCAATGATGGGAACAGCGGAACAGTTAAAAGAAAATATATATATGCAGCAATTACATTCAACATTTATTAGGATCCTTGTCTTGAAAGTTAGATATTTTTAAAGGTTTCAAAATATGAGTATTAGAATTAGATTAGTCTGAGAGAAGAAATAAGTTTCCAGAAACACTTTAAAGACACATTGCATTCTTTATAGAACTATAAAATGTTACTTTTATTAAATTATCTGCCTTTCCAGAGCAGTATTCGGTTTAAATGTATATGAAGTGATAAAAATGACAGGGTGATTTCTATTTCAAACCTATTTTCTTCATTTTCCAAGTGATGTGGAGAAATCATTCAAATAGCTATATCTATACATACATACAGTATACACACACACACAGAAGCACATATAAAACATGTTTAAAAATAAGTGTTGAAAAGATTGAAATATAAATACTCCATATATGTATATACATACACATTGCAAAATGTTTATAAGCATTCCGATAGTTAATGCTGAATTACAAAAATTCATATTTGTCAACAACCAAATGTTTTATGTTGAAAAGAGTAACATAAGCATGAAGTATTTGGAACAAAAAGGTGCCTCACTTAAATATTGTTTAACTATTACATTTTAAAAAATCTTTAGCATTCTTTGGCTCATTCAAGCCAAAAGGAAATTAATCTCATTCATGCTAACATCAGTGTGATTGAACTGGTTATTCATGATGTTTTCTAACATAGATGTCTTAATATGATAGCTGATGGACATGTAATCATGTACAAAGCTTCATGGATATTTTTATTTTCTGAGATCTGACTTCATAATATGTATATTGGGTTGTTGTCTTTTTTTTTTTTTTTTAGTTACAAAATGTTTTCCAACAATTAGAATACCCTACCTTTTTTTTTTCTCCTCTTGTGTGTTAAATTCTGGTTTAAATAATTATTGGTAAGGTTAAAATCTTAAAATAAAATTGTGGGAGATTAGAAATCACAATCAATAATCCATGTTCACTCTGTACTTGGCAAACTGAGTCCTGGTGAGATTGAGCTTTGTACTCTTTTTAGAACAATCTTCATCAGGGCAATTTTGCCCAGGAAAATAAAAATGATATCGGTATCATCTCTGCAATACCAAAAGAGAACTGAGGAAATGATTTTAAGAATGCCTTTATCCCTGTAGTTAAACTGGAAGTAGGATGTGGATTTTAACTGCTTTTCATATTTAAAACTGTCAACTTATGAAAAACAGGGGTTAAAAAGGATGAATATCTTTGTACCTTAATGGGAGAACTATTTCTGTAATAGTATCAAAGATAAACCAGTATATTAGGAACACTAAATGATAAAGGGTGATAATATGCCATTCTTGAGACTTCTTGGCTCTTACCTAACACATCAGAAAGTGATTGTTGAATTTTAAATAGCCATACAAATGGATGACATAGAAATTTAACTTTGCTTTGACCTTATTCTAATTCACAAGATGACTGCAAAATGACTTTGTTGCATCTGAATGTATGCTGGATGCTAAATCACTCCAGAGTATAAAATCTTTGTTTTGGCATAATGTTGATGCATAAACATTTGTACCCCATACTAACCCTATAAACATCACAATCCATCAGTACAATTACAAAAAAGATTGTTTGTTTTCACACTTAAAGCAGACATGAAATAGAGTGTCCTTAACTTAATCACCACCTTGATTTACCACATTTGCATATATTTGCATATTAATTGGACTACAGATTAAAATTGGTTTTGTAATTTTAATTAAGTGTCCACAAAGGTAAATGATTAGAACTGTTTAAAATACATTCTGACATAAATAGCAGTAAAAGCTTTTGTGATGATGTTTTTGTGGAATTACATTCAGAAAGTGGCCTTTTTATGATAGTAATTTTAATCTTAAATAGAATTATACAGTCAAACAGAACTGTGGATTCATAATCATTTTTTTCAAGATTCATTTAATATTTTGCTGATTTGCAGCACTTGATGAAAATGTACTGTAGGTTTAGCTGATTGCAAAATTAGGCCTCTAGAGCTGATAAACTGAGGGTTTAAACCCATAGTCTTTAGATGACTGTCTTGAATACTTGAAATGTATATCTCAGTATCTGTATCCATGAGTGTCAGTGTGTTGTTTTCTCTTTCATGTGATCATTTGAGAATTCTCTTTTACGGATTTATTCTTTTAAAAATCACCTTTGAATCACCTTAAAAAGGACCCTTTCATTTCTGTGTAGAATTAGGGAAAGTATAAAGTATTTCAAGTTCATGATAGCATATTTTTTGGTATTTAGAAGAACCACCCTGGCATCATCAAGGAAAACAGAATGCCATAGTTAAGAATAAACTCTTTGGCATAGTAACAGGTCATACATTCTGGTGAACTCCCTTTTACATGGGCACAGTTCTAATTGGGAAGCAAACCATTTTTTCAAAGCTAGTATGTTTAAAGTGTGGCATTTGCTTTCTCTTATACCAGACAGAAAATTGGTTTTACCAGACGGTTACTGGATGCCTAGCACCCCTTTCTTCCAGCTGGCATTTTCCTGTTTGGATCATTTTAAATCTTGGATGCTGAAACCCTCCCCACTCCCAGCTGCCACTTTCTTCACTGGCGGTACCCTAGTCTCAGCTCCCTGATGCTTCCTTGCACCCAGCTGCTACTTCTCTGCCTGGGCTCCTGGCTGTTTAGAGTACGCATTGGAGATGGTGGGCTAAATAAGCCTTTTCCTATGAACAACTCTAAATTTACCCTCTATTATAAACTATAATGTTTTTAATTTGTGTATGAATGAGGTACTGCAGGTTTCTAGGTAATTAGATAGTAATAGATCGAAAGTTTCATTGTAAAGTTCATGAAGATCATACCAATTACACATTTTACTTAACTTCCTAATATGAGAAAGGAGAGAGAAGGCATCATTGTTAGGAATGAATCGATACATGTTTCAGGGCTAAGTTTGAAATCCTAATACACCATCAGAGTTTGTTTGGGGACACAGAATTCTATTGTACATTATATTATACCTGATCACATTTTAAAGGTAATTCTAAAACCATAGTTAGAGAATTGGGAACTGGGTCCATTTTTTCCTTCTTTTTTTGTACAATCCTTTAATTTTTTCGGTATAAAAAAAATTATAAGGAGAAAACTATCAGTTACGAGTTCGGAAACGTCTGCAGTTTACACTCTTAAAGTGTTTCTTGGGTGTATGTAATAGTTAAGTGACTAGCATCAGGGTCAGTCATAACCAGTTAAGGTTAGGAAGAGTTAGATCCAAGCCTTCCTGACTCAGCTATTGACTCTTTGTCCAACACTGAAGAGATCACTATTTTTGAAATGCTTCAAAAATTCATTGGTCTTTTTCTTTTGTTGTTACCATAAAAGAATGTCTAGAATTGAAATATGTTGAGAAGTTTTATCTCTGAGAAACAGTCTTAATTCTCTTTTCACTTTTATTTGAGTAGCATGGTTTATGTATAAACTTTTTATTGTGTTGCATGCTATTCTGAAATATGATGCAGAAATGTATAATGAAACAAGAAATACGAGTGTATCCTTTTTACCCTAGTTTCATTGGATTGAAGGCTCCTAATTGTTCCTGCTTCTACTTACAAGTATTCACAAAACCTGTCCTGAACAGGATTATGAAGTAGAATAAGTCTTTCTTCTTTGCTTTCTTACAGCTCATTTGGTACCCTCTTCTTGCTTTTTGGCATCTCCTATAGTCACTTACTCCCCATTTCCCTCATACTAAGGAGATATATCTTAGTGCTCCATGCTCTATCTTGCTTTCAATTTCCTGATCAAAACTCTGGAAGATCTCACTAGAATAGAGAGGCTGTCCTTTTTGCAGTCTCTGGAAATGGGTTTTGAAAAAGCAAATGTTCTTTGTTCTGTTTTCTCATTGTATTTCTTTCTGCCAAAGAAACAAGCAATCCATTCTGATGTGGAAAAGAGTGTTTAATGTACTTAGATAATACTCAGGGTGAAAACACACTAGGTTTATCATTTCATTTTAAAAGGGAATTTTAGATTGCCTTAACCCAAAGGATTCCTGTGTTTGTGAAAATTTAAGAGACTATGACAGGCCATGTAACTAGGAGATATTTCTGAATAGATGAACTCATCAAATCATAAGAAAGTAGATGCCTACATGTATGGCTGACCCTTATCTAGCTCTCTTTATCCATCTTCCACTTACTTTGCTATATATCCTATGTTACTAGTCTAAGAGAATCAGTCCATGCATCTCCTTACAGTAAAATACTTTGGGTGTTTCTTCAAAACACAACTTCCTAAGAAAGCTAACAAGAGTGGATTAGAAATGACAAGCAGAATACACAGGTCAAATACCATTATGGTAAACTTAAGGGAAATAGGCAGATTCTCATGGAATTTCATTGTAATGAATATTTTCAAAGTAAGTTCAAGACATCCCAATAAACAAGGAAATATTTTTTTTTTAATTTAGAGTGACTAAAATAAGCAATGCTTTCTCATATATAGACTACAAACAGCAATTTTCTAAAATGTGGGTGATATAGAACAACTCAAGTCCAATTGTTTTGCCATATCTCATTTTTCTTTTGTCAGAATCAACTCTTCTCACTGCTGTCATTCTTTCTCATAAAGAAAACTCTTTCTTATTTCTCTGATTAATTAAACCTGTGGAAAGAGAGGTTATTTCTTGAGTAGACAATTCTCTTATATCTAGTGCATGTACACTGAAACAGGTGGTTGATTTTTTTTCCCCCTTTATCCTTTGGACGGGGATTGAAGAAAAATGTAATTTTTTTAGTTAATAATCAGTTCATAGTACAGCATCAAAGATTGGTATAATGAGGTCAACAAATCATTTTTTACCATAGGTCAAATCTTGGAAACATCATAATTAGAATTTCCTTTATTACAGTTTTTATTGAAATGGCATTTGACCTAGTCAATTTTCTGTTAGACTTTTTTTTTTAAACCTGGTTTTCTTCAGGCCTATCCTAATTTCTTTCAGTCCCTGAATGCTTATTTTCATGATTATGCTGTTTGTTTAGCTGTCCAGGAAATGTTGTACAATTTGATGTGGTATTGTTGTCATTAAGCAGATAATTCAGGGACTAGCCCCTAGTACCCATAGGTATGGAGGCTAAATATTAATAATAATGATGAATAAAGTACTCTTCATGGGCAGATAAAATAAAGTCAGTTTTGTGTTCAGATGACCTCAAAAAATTAAAAATAATTTTATTTCCCCAAAATGACATTTTGTTCTCCTACACCTCAGATTTTATCGATCCTTCTTTTTCCTTATTTAGATCACCTATTAGATTTTAAAAAGATTGATATTTTCATCCATGGGTATACTAATTTCTTCCATCTTTGCAGATCTGTCCTTTAACAATCAGGGCAAGTCAAGTCACTTATTAAGCATTTGCTATGTGTCAGCCTCTGTAGTCAATTCTAGAGAGATAAAGTTAAAAACAAAAACAAAAACAATGTTTGACTTTAAGGAACTCACATTCCCGTGGAAAATCGCTTATAAACAACTATATATAAGACAGAAGCCAGGAGGCTGAGGTAAGAAGAGTGGAACCAGCATAAATTTTGGCAGAGGCAAGAGATAGAGTCATTTGCACTGTTTTATACAAGTTCATGAGTCAATGTGGACCTCATTCCTCCCATCTCTTACAAAAATCTTTACTTGGTGGCCAACTTTCTGGTGATAAGTCTTTCTAACTTAGCAGATCTGATCTGATAGCAGACACAAAATCCAGTTTTGCACTATCTGCAAAATTCAAAATCTTTCAGGCTTAGGAGGAACTTCCAGAATTTTCATTCCAGTATTATAATCTTCAAGAACATATCAAAGGATATTCACATCGTGAAATGAGGAACTCAAGTCAAACTTTAATGTAGGACATAAAAATTATATAAAATTAAGTTCAAATTCATTGACTTTTAGAAACAAAATGCAAAGCACTTGAAAGAAAGCCTTTCTTTTCTCTTATAAGTTCTTCCTACCCAAGACAATTTTCATATGGGTGTCCTTGTTGCCATTTTCTACCCTAAATTCTTACATTCTGAAAATCCCATCTGTATCCGGAGGGAGAACTATGAATCCTAAATAGGGATCAAAGCATACTATTTGGTTGGTTGTTTGCTTTTTCCTTCTCCTGGTTTTTTCCCCTTTTGTTCTGATTTTTCTTTCCTAACATGACAGATATGGAAATATTTTTTTAAATGATTGTACATGTACAATCTATAGCAGATTCCTTGCCGTCTTAGGAAGGGGAAAGATAATAGAGGCAGGGAGAAACAATTTGGAACTCAAAATCTTAGAAAAATGAATGTTGAAAACTATCTTTATTTGTAATTTGAAAAATAAATTACTGAGGCAAAAAAGTATTCTGCCTCCCTTTAAAAAAAAAAAAAAAGGAGTTTAAATGAAAAACAAACATTATGAGACATAAAACCTCTACCTTTTTTATCTCACTGGAACTATAAATGATATCATGTCATCTTACATATAACATTGATTTCCCTGGCACAAATACTATGTAAATGTTGGCTAGTATTATTAACTTTTAATTGGTAAATTCAAAGTAATATTGATAAGGCATTTTGATATCTAAGTTTGGGAAGCTCTAAGATTATTACCAAATCCATTTTGAAAGTACACTCAAAGGAGCTGTACTATAGCTAAATGACGACCTTCCTACCAGTGTTGAAATCTCTACCTCAAGGATCAAAACAATCGTTGCCTCTTTAGTGAGGTCTTCTACGCTGTCCTCAGCAACCTTGAGATTTTCTTAGTATTTTGTCTAGGCCTTTCCTTTGTCTTTATCAAAATGTGCCTCTTACTTTTGTAACTGTCACAAATTTATTTTGACATTTTTTATATCAAAGAATCCTTCTTTATATCAAAAGCTACTTTAGGGCAGGGGCTATGTTTTATTTAATCTATATATCTTTAGCATCAAATACCATACTTAATTTATAATAGATATGTAATAAATGTTTGCTTTATTAAATTACTGAACTCTACTATCATATTCTGTAAAACCTTTATTCAAACTAGAATTCACTCTGTGATATTTGAAGTATTATAATCAAGAATAGAGAGTAAGTCTTTACATTTTTGAATACTTAGTTATCCCTGATTTATAATTTGATTTCTCATTTTCAGTTTGGAGGCAGGTAAATGAAATCATTTATAATGAGTATACTAAATATGGTTACCCCCTATATGTGAGCATTGGATAAGAAGAATAATTATTTTAAGGCCCTGAGTTTAATTCACTCATTTGAATTAATATAAATTATTTAAAACATATTGAATTTCATGTCTTTACACAATAAGAATGATATAGTTGTATCGTTATTCCCAGTCATACATAAAATTTTATGAGTTGAATCACGAAGATATTGTGTGATGAAATATTGTTTAGAATCCATGTGTCTAACTGTATGGTCAGCACAACACAGTTTAAATCTTACAAATCCCAAGTGAGATCTTTAAATTCCTAAGAATTATATCAGGGTTTTGGTGATTAGCACTAGAATATTAGCCTGTGAAACTAAACTGAGGATATAACTTTTAGAGCATCAGGAAAAATTTCATTTATAGCTAATGTGAAGAAATTGCAAATGAATGAATAGTGGTTATATTGAAGGCGATTACTGTTGCTCACTAAAATAGAATCATAAATGCAATATAATCATCTACTTTATCATATGTCATTCATATATTCAAAAATATATGAACTTTTCAGACTCTGAATTATTTCATAGCCCCTGGAAAAGTAGACCTTTGATGTCTCAGTGATAGTTTTAAACATTTTCCATATGTGATATAGATACAATAGGGCTTTGATCAAATGAGATAAAAAATATTACATATAATATACCCCTAAAATGTGAAATCTTAAATTATTACATAAATTTGTATGTCTGTGTATAATATGAGAAGAGTTAAGGATATTTCTAAGTGTCATCAATAAAAACAGAGAAGTCATGGGGAGTGGAAGGCTTTGAGTTCAGGATGTCATGGAGGGTCTGAACTAACGTGGTAGCTGAGTGGAGAGGAGGATATACTTGGCACAGATGTTAGGGACATAGAAATAAGATTTGATGAAACAAATGTGATAAGTGAGAGTAAAGAATAAAGGGATATCATTTGCTCTTTCCTCAGTTATGAATGATGTCTTCATTGTCAAATCGAATGGCTTTTTATCAATTCTTCTTCTTGCCCTCTCTATATTTTTTGATATCGTCAATAACTCCCTTCTGCTTGATATTCTCATCTCTCTGTAGGTTTTTATACCACTACTATCTTGTGATTATTTGCCTACCTGAGAACTGCTTCTCAGTTTCTGCTGTAAGATCTTAATCTAAGTCATGCCCATAGGCTAATAAGTGTCCCCCGATAGACCTCCTTTCTTTTCTGTACTGTTGTGCTCCCATGGATCCAATTAACATCTCTGTGTTGACAATTATCAAAACTGTTTGTCCAGTACTAACCTCTCTCCTGACCTCCAATTTCACATTTTCAGCATTTATGGACAAATCAGATTACAAGTTGTATAGACATCTCAAATTCAGCATGGCCAAAACTGAGCTCATTGTCTTCTCTACCTCCCTCCCTAAACTCTTCCCCCTTCCAGACTATGTCTCTCATATATTCTCTCTGTCTTTACTTGGACACTACCATTACCCTGGTGCAAGCCCTCATCATTTAATGCCTGGACTATTGCAATTGTTCTCCCATCTCTACCCATTGCAGTACCTTCTCTAAATAGATTATATAAATGATCTTATTAAAAGCACAGGTCTGACCATGTCATCAAACTCCGTTGAGGCCCTATTACCTCTTGGACTAAATATAAAATTCTCGGATTGGTTTTTAAAGTTCTTTACAACTTGGTCCTTTTCTGCCATTCCATTCTGTATTTTATTGATCTCCATCCACTCTTTGTTCCAATGATCCTGGCCTCTTTACTGTTCCTCACACAAGACATTCCACCTACTTACCCATTGCCTTTTTACTTACTGTTCCCCGTGCCTTAAATGCTCTTTTTCTTCAGTTACATCTCTTGCTTTCCGAGTCTCACCTAAAATTCCGCTTTCTATAAGAAGCATTTCTTTGTCCCCCTTAATGTTATTGTCTTCCCCCAAGAAGATTATCTTTATATTGCCCTGTATATATGTAATGTGAGGGGTTATCCAGCCCTTTTCAGGAGTACTCATCTACCTTCAGTGTGTAACTATCACCCAACTCTCACCTATAGCTCCAAGAAGCTGTAGCATGCACAGCAGTTAGTCTTGGCAGAAGGGCCAAGCCAGGATGAAGGTAACTTGATAGATCGCCAAACTGTCAGTGAAATAGGAGAAGTCTATCCCAAGCATGTGAAGACTTTTCCCAATGAAATGGGCAGATGAGAACAACTGGTTCCAGTGGTCATGAAGGAGGCTGAATCAGACTCCATGGAAGTCATAGAGCTTGTTTAAACATTGGAGGTCATCACTCGGCATCCCGATTTTTGTCTTGCCACTGAACTTTGATTACTCTGCAACTCTGCTGAATTTAAATCCATTCATGTGCAAGTTGAGAGGTCATTGGTCCTCTTCAAAAATGAAAAGTAAACAATAATAATTGGGAAATAGAGAAAGGGGGGCAGGGATTGAGAAGGGGATAATGAGTTCTGAACATGTCTTATGAATGTCATGTTTCTATGGAAAAAATCACACATATGAATTCTTTTTTCACATAAGAATTTAAAATGTCTATTTGGAAATTGGTGATGTGGAACTGGAGCCCAGAAGACAGACTAGGTTTAGGTAACTTGAGGAGTCATTTGCACAGAGATGATAATTAGACTCATGACAGCAGATGAAATCACTAATTGAGAGAATAAAACAAGAAAAAAGAAAGGGTCTTAGGACAAAGATTTGTATAAACTCACATTTAAGGGATATGGTATGGATGAAGATCCGATGAAGGAACACTGTGAAAGTGTACCCAGACAGGTAGGAGAAAATCCAAGAGAAAGCCTTAGAGAAAAAATATATCCAGGGAGAGAAGGTGGTCAACATTACCAAGTGCACAGAAAGGTCAAGAAAGATAAAGATGGAAAAGAGGATATTCAATTTGGCAATTAAGGGGTACTTATTTTCTTTTCCAATATCACTTTTCAGCTTTCTGCTTTCTCCTTCCTTTCCCCTTCCTTCCTTCCCCTCCATCCCCCCATTGAAAAAGCAAGAATAACAAAACCTGGTATAAGCAAACAAACAAAAAAAAAATCATTGCCCATATATTTTTTTTTTAGACATGGCCAATCTAAACTTTGAGCCTATTCCTTCTCAGTCAGGAGGTGGGCACCAATGTTTCATCATGAATCCTTAGGAATTGTGATTGGTCATTATGTTGATTCAAGTTCCCAAATATTTTTTAAAAATATTTTGGTTATCTCAGCCACGCTCCAACTTTTTACCTTCTCACAAGCCCTCACATCTCACCTCCCACCTTCCACTCACTCTGAGAACACAAGAAAAACAGAACGCTTGATAGTTTTTAAAAACAAAACACAAATAGTCATTTGAAACAACTTTACCCAGTGGCCATGTCAGAAAAACTGGTCTCAACTTGCATTCTATTTCTTTCACTTCTCTAACAAGAGGTGCATAGCATGTTTCAACATTAGTCCTCTGAATTCCTGGTTGATCATTATGCTGATAAAGTTCAGCACAATAATATTCCATCACATACTGTATTTTCTTCATTCATTCTCCAATTTATGGCCTCCCCCTCAGATTCCCATTCTTTATCACATCAAAAAGAGCAATAAATATATCTTTATGTCCTTAGAATTTGTATTGCTAGGGACTAATTCCTTCCTTCCCCATAACTCTCTCCCCCTCCCTCCTGTTTCACAAAGGAATGAAGTGTATTTCTGTATCCAACTCTGTGTGTGTGTGTTTGTGTGTGAGAGAGAATATTCTTCCATCTTTTGACCAGTTCACATCATAGTTATCTTTGGAGAGAGCAGTTTCATTTAATTGATATTGGAAGCCAGATGGCAGAGTGTTTATTTATAACAGAATGAGAGAAAAGAAAATGGAGGTACCAAGTGTAGACAGCTTTTTCCAGGAATTTGGTTGAGAAAGGAAGAAGAGGCACAGGATTCTATCTAATGAAAATGGTAGGATCTAGTAAGGTTTTCCTAATGCCTTTCTTTTGTTTTTTTAAAAATGTGAAGACATTTGTGCACACACAAGTGTGTGTGTGTGTGTGTGTGTGTGTGTGTGTGTGTGTGTGTGCATGTGTGTAGAAAATGGAAAGGAGTTATAGATAATGAGATTTAAAATTATCAATAGAATGGATACAATAATGGAGCCAGTCTGCTGGAGAAAACAAAAGGCTATTAGGTATTAGGTATGTGTAGACCTCTTAGCCTAGGGCAAGTAAAAGGGTCATTTCTTCATCAAAAACTGAAATAAAGGAGAAAATAATGAGGACTTTTATTGAAGGGTTGTGGGATAAGAAAGAGCTTTCAGCAAATAGCCTCAATTTTCTTTCTCTTTTTAAAATTAAAGTCTTTTATTTTCAAAACATATGCATAGAATTTCAACATTCACTCTTGCAACAGTTGTATTCCAAATCTTTTCCCTCCCTTCCCTCCCACTCCCTCCTCTAGATGGCAAGTAATCCAATATATGTTAAGCATGTGCAATTCTTCTATATGTGTTTTCAAATTTATCATGCTGCATAAGAAAAATCAAATTAAAAAGAAAAAAATTGAGAAAGAAAACAAAATGTAAGCAAACAACAACAACAAAATGAAAATACTATGTTGTGATCCATACTCAATCCCCATAGTCCCTCTGGGTATAGATGACTCTCTCCATCACAAAACCATTGAAACCTGGCCTCAGTTTTCTTGGCAAATTATGAGAAGTCAGAAACTCATCTATTACTAATAAATTTTTCTAAGGCCTTGAACCTATTTCTATTTTTATCCTGTACTTCCTTCTAGAATAAAAACTTCTATTAATTTACTAGCTATTGTGTAAGTAATTTTTTTTTTTTTTTGCTTAAAAATGATTACTTTTGAATTTCAAAGGGGATATTCTAGTATTTGTGGAAGAGGTTTATATTTACTCTGTCTACAATTTATATTATTATGAATTTTAATGCTCTCTATGCTTTGTGACCTTCATTTGGTCTGACAGGTCTTAATTTTAAACGATATTTTTATAAAGAGATATTTAATAACTAACTATTAATTCTCCTTCTAGGCCTTTTCCATGTCATTTTCCATGACCATAAATACCCCGTGTACACCAGGCACATGTACATCGTGGTTTGAAACTACCCTACAGTACTTTGGGGAAGAAGAAATGCAAAAGCCTACTTTGTTTTTGAGTCATTTATCTTCATGTCAGACTCTCTATGTCCAATATGCCCATTTCAGATTTTCTTAACAAAGAAACTGGAGTGGCTTGCCATTTCCTTCTCTCAATGAGGAACTGAGGTAAACAGGGTTAAGTGACTTACCCAGAGTCACATAACTAATAAGTAGTTGAGTCCAGATTTGACTCAGGACTCTTGACTCCAGGGCTGGTATTCTGTGCACTGTGCTACCTACCTGTCCTAAAAGCCTGCTAGAGGTAATAATTTGACCATATAGTAGTAAATGAATGAATATAAAAGGTAATTTATTGAAAATCATAATCTATGTGAATCTGAAAAGTCTTTAAAGAAAGCCCTTATATATAGTTTTCCTGTTTTGTAAATTCTAAAATTAAAAAAAAAATTTTTTTTTGGATTTCAAATTTTTTTGCACCAAAAAAATCCACTTTTATAATGGCATAGGTAACAAAGAACATGTCTAGATTAGGAGATTGATGGAAGGATTCAGAAGGAATTTAAATTTAGAATTTTTGTACTTAATACCATCAATATAAGATGTTATTTGTGAATTGAGGTGACATAATTAATCATAATATGAAAAAATATCCTAGAGACTTGGTGTTATAGTAAAAAAAAATAGTTAATCTTTGAACTAGAAATTTTTTTCTAAAGTAAAAAAAAGAATCAGCTGTTGTATCACACTCTTAAGTAGTATGATACTAATAGAGACCTAGAGAAATAATATAGTGTTAATATTTTGGTTTTCATAATAATTTTGGGCTTCCTGACACCAGGCAAAGTTTATGCTTTCTGTATTGTTCTTCCCCAATAAAATTTTAAAATATTTTTATTTCATTTTCCCAACTCACAAAACTTACATGAATTTTATAGAATACTATATTTGAACAAGTTCAAGAAAAGGATTGGATATATTAATAATAAGATAAAATAAAAATTTTATTTAGATTGTTCTGATTTTTATTACATACATTTCCTAGATTTTTAGTGTGGTTTATTAAAAGGGATTTTAAATGATTATTAAAATGGAAAAAAACCTTTATATTCATATTTTTAGAAAGAAATAAATTTTATGTTTATAAACATTTTGAAAGCTGTGAAATAGTAATTGTTCATTTGTTTCTGTTTATTTGCTTGGACATTAACAATTATTCTAGAGGCATTCACAGATATTTTTAAGTGCAATTTTGAAAAAATTTCCATTCTTAAAGACCAGACCTACAATTTCATTATCCAGAGATACTCTAATTGGGATAATATAAAAATTGCACAGTTTATTCTAAAAATTTTTAGCTTTTAAAAATAATTTGTACTTTCGAGAAATAGCTCCTGTCTACAGTGATACCAATACCAACTTTGGTTAGAATTAAAACCATGGTTATTAGACTTTATAGATTTAGTAGCTAAAAATTTCATTAACATTTAACAATTATATTAACATTAACTATTTACATTTATACTAACATATGTCATGCCTTTCTACTATGTAAGTGTATCCAAAAGATAAATCTTTGTTATGATGGAATTAATCCTATAAGTAAATAAAAATTGTTGATTTCCATTCTTATGTTCCTTATTCATTTTGTAATGTAATAGAATTTCCCCTTTTTCCCTGTTAATGTATACCACACAATCATGTTTTTTTCCCTTTTAAACAATTGCATATCTCTGCTCTTCTGAAAAATTCCATAGCATTTAACTTTTTTCTATCTAAATATCTTTTTTTGTATTTGAACCAATAATCTCATTCCTGAAATATATCTATATTTAAAGATTTAATGGTAGAGTCTAGTATTAGTAATGCAGCATGAATAGTAGAAAATTCCATTAAAAAGACATATCATTTCAATTCTGAAACTTAAAAAAGACAGAAAATAATATTTAACAAAAAGTAAAATAAAGCATTAAAACATTTAAATTCAATTGTCTCATTAAATAGTTTTTATGGATGCTTGTTTAGATGAATCATTGAGATGAGGTTTTGATGTGTTTTTGTCTTTAAGTTCTTTGAAACTGCAAATAATATTGCTAAGAATATTGATTTATTAGTGAAATCATTGGATCAGAGGAGACTGTAATTTCCTTGATACATTTCAACATGTTCTTTCCCTCCTACTAATTCTAATTGGTTTACTTAATTAACCATCTATAGTATCTGTTCAATACATATATACACATATGTGTATGTGTATATGTATTTTATTTACATATATATTATATGTATGTATAGTCATTTAAATATACACACACTAATGACATAGCTCTATTCTCAAGTTTTTGTTGTTTCACTTGAGTTTTCTAAATACACTATCATATCAATTCTCTAGTACTTTTTGCCTTTTCCTTTACATTACTTGTTTATACTCTTAATGTTTTAGCCTCATGAGAACATAGATTTATTGTTACAAGGGGCCTTATAGGTCATCTAATCATTTTACATATGAGTCCCAGAGAGTTTAAATGATTTAAAGAAACCCAAGGGATTATTTAGTGACCAACAATTTATTTTCTAGTAATTTTTAAATTGTTGCATTTCAGTTCATTGGTATTCTCTGTAAGTACTCGGGGATAAGTAATTACCTCTTCAGACTGATTCTTACAAATTTTGGTTTACAGTTTTGATGGAGTACAGGGTACAGAACAACTGAACTTCAAAATATATTGAGGTTTCAGGACTCTTCCTATGTAGTCTATCAAATGTTGGGGAGTGAAGGTTGGACCCCAAAAGTGTATTGGGGTTTGGAGCCAGTGTTGTAGGTGTCTCACAAGAATTTGTAGGCTTAACCCATCTCCAAATCAACAGGCAAAGATTTTATGCTGCTGTTGACAGCAAGCTATTTTCCATATGGGATTTTTAGTGATTAATAACAGGAAAGATTTGAGCTAAGTTCCCTAAGGGAACTTACAGTTAACCAGGGGAAAGACACTGTAACAAGGCGGGAGACACCATAAAGTATGGCAAGTTTTTTAAGGAACTTGCTGACCTAAGGTTGGTAGTTCCCTATGAACCTGTCATTATGAAGACTAAAAGGAGTTGGGAGTGGGGATGAGGGTAGGGGTGGTGGTATAGATAGATTTTTTTTTTTTTTTTTTTAAATAGGAGAGAAATAATCTAAGGGGTTGATATCAATAACTTGGATTTCTAATTGGATAAAATAACTGTCAGGCCATGATTATTTTGTCAATGTCCGGAATTCAACACTTAAAAACAAAAAAGTTTCACTTCTCCCCCCCCCCCCCAATTTCCTCCTTGTTTGCCTCAGGGGTACTTTTTGCACAGTAAAATTCAGTCTCTCAATAATACCACTGCCTAAGACCTGCTCCTCTAATCAAAGATCTAATGTCTTTATTTACCCTCTTCAGTATCACTTGTTATACTCATTAGTAAAAATTTTTTCATATAAATATTTTGTAAATGATTTTATCTTTAATTCAATCATTATTTAGGATATAAATTTTGTCTCTGTGTGTGTGTATATATGTTTACTTTCCATTGCTGATTACTATTTTATTGACCTAGATTTGCAAATGTTATTTTAAAGACCTGACTTTATACACTTGTTTATGTATTATTTTATTATTAAGGTATTATCAGTTTTGTGAAATTATTCTTCATGATTCACTTTGTATATGTTTTACTTGTTTCTGTTTTACTTATGTTTTCTATAGACATTAAAATGTTGGGTTATGTCCTCAAATTTCTTTTGTAAGTTTTTTTTTTTTTTTAATGGGTTAATGTAGTTATAGACATTATCAACAACTCTTGGCAACTAATTGGGCATGGTGAGTTGAGTAAGATTCAAAGAGTAACTGAGATGGTGAATCTGAGTGAATTGAAGGTTATGGAAGGAATGGAAAGAAATAAGTTGGGAAGAGGAGTAGGTTTTGAGGGGTTAAAATGAGATCTGTTTTGGGAAATGTGTTTGAGATCTCTATGACAGGGATCAAACTACGGCCTAAGGACCAGATGCGGCCCACTGAGGACAGTTATGGGGGTGGAGGGTGTTATGGCAAATGGCTGAGGGGCGGAGACAGAGTGTGAGGTTTTGTTTTTACTAGAGTCTGGCTCTCCAACAGTCTGAGGGACAGTGAACTGGCCCCCTACTTAAAAAGTGTGAGGACCATTGCATGAGATATTCATTAGGAAATATTTAATGGTCAGTTTGGCTATGGTACTAGAACTCAGAAGAGAAACTATGGGTGATATGACAGTTGTATCTGTGAGAGCTGATGAGATCACCAGAGAGAGTATATAGAGGTAGAAGAGAGATGGATTCAAGATAACTCAGGAATTAGAGTGAGAAGGATGATGTAGTAAAATGGAAGATGAGAAGGCTGGCCAAGCACTTCAAAACCAATCTGATTCTCACTGGTCACAATGAGTCCTAAGCTAAGCCCCATTTGGTCATTATTTAGGTCCTGATTGACTCAGATTAATTATCTCTTTGATGTCATTTCTCTCTTCAAAAACATTTAAAACATTCAAAAAATGTTTTCTGTAGAATGTAATGCAAAGTTGGTATTTGGGTTCCTCTTTGGTAAAGCTTACATTTATTCACTCATTCATTAGTTAAATCAGTCAGCCCATCAATATTTAAGCAATTACTATGTGCCTAGCACTCTGGATATAGAAATAAATAAAACAAACATAGTCAGGGAATTTCAACATTAATAAAATGGAGCTGAAGAAGAATGAATGCAAAAATAAATATGATAAAAAGGGATAGTGAGGCGCATTCGAAGGAGAAGTCCAAAAAAGTATTCTGGACCCTTTGGAATATCCTTTTATCTAGACGAGGAAATAACTTAATGGATGATATTATTCCTTTATTGGTCTTTAAGAAAGCTAATGACTTCAATAGATAAAGGGGAAGAGAACTCCTTTCTGATACTGGGAAAGTCTTAGCCAAGACCCAGAGACAGGAGAGGGGAGAAGGAGAAGTTCTTTTTGTGTGAAATGTATGAGTATAAAGGGGATTTGTCATTGTCTAGCCATTTCCTAAACTGTAATGTTCTGTTCTCTAAGTTATAATCCTTCTCTGTGAGCAGGTTTCTTGGGGAGGCAGCCTTAGTTTCAGTTTAGTTCCAATAATCACCAAATGCAGCCAGGAGTTAAAGTCCAGATCCTTTACTGTCTCTTTCCAAATCTTATCTCCTTCAGTTGGGGCTCGGCTGGTTTTCTGGAGGCCTTCCTCTCTCCTTGGTTCCCGAGAGCTCTTGTCTGAATGTCTCCAGCCAGCACAAACGTGGAAGTGGGAATGAATCTTGATTCTGAATCTCCAAAGTGTGTAGGATTGTGGCTTTCTGCCTTGCGAATCTCCCAGAAGTCAATCCTAGTTGTGAATCTCCCAAAGTCCATGAGCAGGCTTTTCCTTTGGACTTGTGAATCTCCTGACTGAATCCTGGCTCTGAATCTCCCAGAGCTTCCTGTGGGCTTGTCCTTTTATATCCTCTCTAAAGGTGTGAAGTCTAAGTGTGAACCAATGAGTGAACTCCTTTAAAGGTATGAACTAAGTATATTACCTTGTCTCAAGTTCTGGCCCATAACATCTCCTTGTAGGGGCAGATCAATCATATTGAACCATGCTAAATTAGATAATTATATCCACTCCAGTGACTTAGCATCTTCTAAGAATCCTAACACTACTCTTTATAACCCTGTGGACAATACTGTCCATTGGGTTTTCTTGACAATGATACTAGAGTAATTTGCCATTTCCCTCTCCACTGAATTAAGGCAAACTGTTGTTGTTATTGTCAACAGAGATTAAGCAATTTACAGTGTCATCCAGCTAGTAAGTGTCTGAATCATTTAAATCTTCCCACAGTTAAGTGGCGTGGTGGATAGACCCCCATGCCCGGTTTCAGGAAGATCTGAGTTCAAATGTGATATTTCCTAGCTGTGTCATCCTGGGCACATCACTTACACCTGTTTACCTCATTTTCCTTATATGTAAAATGAGATGGAAAAAGAAATGGAAAACCACTCTAGTATCTTTGCCAAGAAAACCCCAAATAGCATCACCAAAAGTTAAGACATGACTGAATAACAACAGGTGACCATGGGCAAATTTCAATGTCCCCAGCATTGGAGATCTCTGCACTAATATTATCACAGAGCTGGATAAAAGCAAAAAAGATTCAGAATGCCTGATGCAGTACTTTGCATGTAGTAGGTGCATAATGTTTTTTTAAGCAAATGGAAGAGCCTAGAACCCTCTCCCTTGTGCTTGATGCTATCTTCTTTAAATTATGAAAAATTCAACTCTTAAGGTTACAGTTTTCTGAAACTTCTAGTTTTGTGGCTGAGAGTCAGAGATTTAAATCATTTATATTTGGAAAAAATAAAATAACATCAGGGCTGTTAAGTTCAGAATTAAATTTAGGTGCAAAATGAGAAAATGAATTTTAATGTAGGGTAGTGGAGAGATGTAGATATAATTTCTTTTCTATGAAAGCTAGGCATTTCTCAGCCCATTTACCCTTTCATAAAGGGGAAAAACTTAATTTCTGTTAATAGTATGTATTGCAAAGGGTCAGTGATATCTAGACAAGATTAGAAAACATGACCTGAGCAAGCACACTTGCTCCCAAAGGTTACTCTTTCCATGCACTTTAACAAAAGTCTATTGTTTTCTGAATTTAATGTATTAGGCAGGAAGAACTGTTGTAGTTTTAAAAAAGAAGGAACAGTAGAAAGCTTACAATTTTAACTATGCTGGTTTGAGATCATCCCTTTTCATATATTGGCAAGGTCCATTTGTGACCTTCCAGCTATCATAAATTTTTCTGAATATCCAGTGTTACAAACATAAAAGATTGCATAAAAGAACAAATTCATGGAGATTTTTTATATGTTGTGAGCTTGTACATTTTCTTATTGAATCTCTATGAAAATAAAATTCCATGAATCTGAGATATCCAAATATAGCAATTTAGTAATAGTACAGATAATATTTCTCTGGGTCTTCCCTTTAAAAAAATTATTGAATCTCTTCTTATATTTCCCATATTTGTTCACCTGAAAATGTATTCTATCACTCCCAATAGAGTATAAGCTCTACAAGTGCAGTAACTGTCACATTTTTGTCTTTATATTCATAACTTGGAAAAACAAGAGGATTCTGTAGATAAAAAGCTGGCCTCAGTTAAGAGTGTTTTTGTTCAAGTCCTGCTTCAATCTCCTATTGGCCAAGTATCCTTGGCAAGTCACTTAACCTCTAGTTGCCCCAGGTAAATCTCTCAGGATAATAATTGCAAAGAAAGTACTTTTCTGAATTGGTAAGTTTTCTTTTTTAGGAATTCCCATACCAAGGAATTCATAAGGAAGTCCCCATTAGAGCTTTCAAAATATTTGAATATCCTAGTTTTAATGTTATATATTCTTACACATGAACCTCACTTCCTGGAGAGAGTGTAAGCTTCTATGGGTAAAGACTATTCCATTCCTGCCTTTGGTTCCACAGACCTTCGAACAATGCCTGGCACAAAGTAGACACATAAATGCTTGTAGAATGGATAGACTGTTGGACTTAGAGTCAAAGACTTCAGATCCAGACTCAGATACCAGTTGTGCATTCCTGAGCAATACAACCCCTTTTATGGTGAAAATCAAATGAAATAATGTACATAATTTTATTGTTAATTTTAGATTATTATTACTATTGCCACTGTTAACAATGACCTTTTTCTCTTAAATCCAAAGATTTCTTGTTCTTTCTACTCTCTTATGGCATGGTATCTAGTCATGGATTCACAGAATGACTGCTGTTTAACATCTCAGAGGACATCTAAGTCCCCTTTAACAAAAACTTCTAGAAATTCCTAACTATACTCACCTTCTTCAAGTACAGTACATGTGCTTCTTTAGTGTTACATGCTCACCCTGGTTATTGATAGTAAACACAATGTAATGACAGAGAAACTGAAGCAAGACAGAATTTGGAGAGTTTTTTTAGGCTAGCTAGCTGGATGAGACTCATGTCCATAAAACATTCATCACTGAGGAACTGAGGTAGGGAACTTTCATTGCTAACTGGAGATTGCAAACAGGGTAACCTGAGTATACAATCTTATGGGGAAACAAAGGCAGTTAAAGGGGGCAAGGACACTGGGTGAATGGACAAGTCATAATCCCAGGAAAGGATCATAAATTAATCCTGACGGGATAAGAGTCAAGATAAGAAGACTCACAGGAGACTGTGAGAAGAAAGGATGAGATGTGAGAAGAAAGAAATGGAGGGGGAATTATCCTTGCTAGGATTGAGATAATGCACCTGGATTTTATGATACACTGGAATGTAAAGTGGCCAGAGCTTCAAGGTTTTTTCTAACTCAATTCTCCTAGTGTAATGCCAGAGAAACTGAGGCAAGATAGAGCTTAGAAGGTATTTAATAATTTATTTAATGGAGAGATATAATGAGACCAAATGGATCCATGGTTTGGTCCCAGGGCTGAATGAGACTATCGTCTCAGACACAGGGCCAGAGTCAGGGTGCTGAAAGCTGCAAAGGGATTCGGACAGATGAGGTGAGCCACCGGAGATGGGGGTAACATAATGGGGGGAGGCACTCCAGAGATGGGAAGAGGCATCTTGATAAAACATATCTGACATTTGATAGCTTGGGATGGGGAGAGGCATTCTGATATTCTAAACCATAAGATCTTTCATCCTTAATCAAATATTCTGATGATTAAGAGGGAGGAGTGGTTTTACAGTATTGAGCAGAACAATTAGAAACCAAGGTAGAACAATTTAAGGTAACCCAGGCAGGACAATTTAGTGAATCTAAGGCAGGATAATTAGGGAAACTGAGTTAGGATAATTAGGGAAACTGAGTCAAGATAATAAAAGAAAACTGGCACAACATTCCACACTGTCTCTCTTCTGAATATTCAAATCATTGAATTAACTTTCTCTAGAAGGTCTTAGCACCATAATTTTGACCAATCTTATGTAAATCAAATAAACCAAAATAAAACTAGAAAAAATATAAGGACTTATGGCAAGGACAAGTCTCTCCCTGATAACCTCAGAGTTAATCAGCAATACAAAGGCTCCCTGTTGCAAAAATGTCAGATCCTCTGCAGTAGGGAGCATCTCAACCAGAGAATCCAGTTTGAGATGGACAGTTCACTGTGAGTTAGTTCTATAGTCATTTGTGCATTTAACTCAGCCTCTGTTTATATAGGGAGTAGCAGCACTCAAGACAGTCTTGCTGCCCATTCCAAGAGGGGAATCTCAAGTCTGTCAGGAGCTCCAAAAGGGGGAAATAGTGGGGCCTGGAGCAGCTCCACCTGCCCCCTCTCTATAGAACAGGAGCTGCTACTAGGATCCAGATTTCTGAGCAGATTATGCACAGTTAGACCAAGGCAGGCAACCCCGAACTTTTAGAGGCCTGATATCAAGCTACAAGGTCCTTTGAGATAGCTGAAATACTAAGGAACTGGGCTTACAGGGGTGGAGAAACAGATCAGAGAGAGTGCCAGTCCCAGGACAAGTGTCTGAGTTCTGGTTGTTTCTAAAAAATAATCCCAAAAACTGAGTCTGCCAGAACAATTCCAACAGAATAAGGGATTTCAAAGTTAAAACATAACCAGCAACTCATAGTCCAGTAATTTTAAGCAAGGAATAACAATGAAAAGGACTGTTTAAATTATTTCCAACTCAATCTGAATTAATGCAATAGGGGGCAGAGCAGAAGTGCCTAAGAAAAATACATCAGTTTCCCCAATTTCCTAACCAGTTTCTTTCTCAAGGACAGGAATTATCAAATAACCATTCCACATATAAATCCTAAGAGTGAATATTTTGATGATTAAGAGGGAGGGGTGGTTTTACAGGATTGAGCAGAACAATTAGAAACCAACGCAAGACAATTTAGAGAAACTGAGTTAGGACAATTAGGGAAACTGAGTCAGGATAATAAAAGAGAACTGTGGCACCACACCAATCCTAATGGCATGGAAGGAGGAAGTATAGGTATAGGAAGCCCCTTCTGTGTAATGCTCTGGTCTTTCTTTCCCTCTCATCCTTTAATCCATCATTTATTCAGGGGGGGCTTTCTCCCAAGGACTATGTTCTGAGTGAACATAAAAATATCTAATAACAGTTTAACGGATTAAGATTCCCAATCCTTTTTGGTTTTGTTTGTTTTGTTTTTTAGTGGGATAACTGATGAAAAAATAATGTGGTTTTCTAATAGTAAATGAAATTTTAAACTTTACACAACTTGGGATACTGGTGAGAATAGCTTTTGGGGAATAATGGCGATGCCAGGTGTCTTTCAAAGCACAGTACAAGAGCAAATTCTATCTATAGATAAGGCCTGTTAAATGAAGTGTAATATTGCTACCCATCTCTCTTAGATACTAAAAATTTAGAAGTTAGACATTTATTATATTTATGCCACATTTCAGCAACCAGTCAATCAATGAGGGTTTATTAAATGCCTGCTACATGCCAGGCACTGTGCTAAATACCGAAGATTCAAAAGAGGGAAAAGATAATCTTTACCCTCAAGGAGTATCCAATCTAATGGAAGTCAAGAAAACTTTAATAAAATATACGTACATATTCTTTCAGTAAAGATAATTGTGTTGATGAACCACATATCAGTCTCATGTGCGATAAAAACCACATTTGCCCCTTCTTCACCAAAAGGTATATATTTTCAGTTTTTTAGATTTTTTTTCATTCCTGTTGAGAGAAAAAATAATAGCATGATATAATGAAAAGGAAAGTAAACTCTGAGTCAGAAAATTTAGATCCTTTCCTGATTCTTCCACCAAACTAAGTGAAACAGTATATTTCTGTCTCTGTTTCTGCACAAGTAAAGTAAGAACATTGGACTTAATGACCTCAAAAGCCCTTTTCCAACACTAAAATTATATGAGACTATTAAAGTCAAGAGGACATATTGGTTACTCTAGTTAACAAATGTTTACTAAAATGCATTTTTTCCATTAGTCATTCAACAAATGTTTATTATGCATTTGATAAAACAAAGAAAGATAATTTCTACCCTCAAGGAACTTACATTCTTATTAGGGAAGAAAACAAATAAAAGGGAAGCTACTTGGAGCTATTTCCCTCAGAGGGGGGTGGAGGGGCAGGGAATACATTAGATACTGGATTTATTTCTCATTTTAAATGAAATATCAGAGTGAATTCCACCATCTAACATTGAAATTTCCTAAATTTGGTTTTGTTTGTTTATCTTGTTCTTTTCCTGAGTTCTGGCTGAAGCTTTATCCTAACTTTGTTTTTGTTTTTTCCCTCTTTCCAAGTATAGATTTCTGAATCCTACCCTTTGAGGTTTAAGCCTCTGGCACAAACCTAAGGATAAGTGCCTAAGGGCTCACTGTGGCTTGGGTCTCTTAGCCTGGGGTGCTTTAAGTGTTATATAAAGCAACTAGTGAGCCTGGATTTTCCAAGTTGGTTTAGGGGATTGTAGTGATGATAGTAGAAAAAATAAAACCAATTTTTGACCAATAAAACTTTTTGGTATAGATTAATACATGTGTGTGCAACATACACACACACACACACACACACACACACACACACACACACACACACACACGGTTTTGACTAGTTGTCTTCCTTAGGTAGGGAAATTCCAGTTTGGAAAAATCCCTCTTCTGGTATTGATTAGCAACTACTTTGCAATTTAATTTATGAGAGTATTTTAGGGCATGGAGAGATTGAATTGTCCAAAATCACTTAGCCATTATCTCTCAGAAATTGGACTTCTATCATTGTAGCATAAAGGATAAACCACCAGCTCTAGAATCAAGAAAACCTTGGTTTAAGTCCTACTCCAGCATATACTAGCTTTTTGACTTTGGGCAAATCATTTATCATTGTTCAGGACTCTCAAGAATTATAAATCACAGAGTAGCTGTTAATCTGTACCAGTGGTAGGATTTTCCAAAAAGTGTATATTTTAGAGCAAGGTAGTTAGATAGAATGGTGGATAGATCATCAGGCCTGGAGTCAGGAAAAACTGAGTTCAAATCCAATCTCAGACACTTACTATTTGTGAGGTAGATATTTAACCCTGTTTGCCTCAATTTTCTAATCTCTCAAATGGGAATAATAATAGCATTTGCCTCCCAGGATTGTTGTTAGGATCAAATGAGATGATAATTATAAATCACTAAGCATAGTGCCCAGCATATAATAAGCACTGTATAGATATTAGCTGGTATTATAGAGGGAGTTTCCTTACTAGAGATCTCCATGCCAATGAAATCCCAGGCCTGGCCCCAAGATCAGGAATGAGATATTCATACATATATGCATATATACATTTGATTAAGAAATGTCGGAGCAAAATTCCTTAACTTGAGATCCTTATGACTCTAAGTTTAAAAAAAAAAAATCCTTAAAAAATAATTAGATGGCAATTCAGCATAATTGGTTTCTTTTCTTAGCTTATGTTTTTACTATTTGCATTTAGGCCATTAATCTGAGGAGTTCATAGGTTTCCCAAAGAAGTCTAAAACCTATACACAAAAAAATAGTAAGAACACAGAGTATAAGGTGCATTAAAATAAAAGTGAAGAAGTAATCATTAACCAATATGGATGTCTCAAAAAGTGTCCTAACAGTAGACATCTAAGCTGGGTGTTGAAGGATGGATAAAATGCCAAGCAGAAATAGGGGTGATGGCTAAGAAACACTAAGATTAATTAGTTGATGGGGGCAAAGTTACTAAGGCAGCTCCTTATGATCCACCTCTATTCTAGAAAACAAAACAAAACATGTATTTATCCTATAAAACTTGGAAATTGAGTGCTTTCTCTCCAAAAGAAAATGAACGTAGTTTTCCTCATATAAATAGTTTAATATTGAATAAGAACCCCACTTTCTGCAGCACAACTTTCCTAGTCTTCCCTCTACCCCTATTATTAATGCTTATCCCCTGAGACTACATTTACAATGCATATCTCTTAAACATTCAAGCTTCTTTATGTTGTTATTTTTGCCCCACCCCATACCCTTCCTCTATTTGAATGTAAACTCATTGAGGAAAGCCACCTTTCCTCCCAGCTACCTCATCATCTTCATTTGTATCCACAATAATTACTATTATGCTTGGCATATAATAAGAGCTTAATAAATGCTTATTGATTGAGTTTATTTCTATTTAGAATCATGGTAATTACACCTATGATTGGCTTATGAGAATCCATGAATTCAATGGGATTGAAGATATTGGAGGTATTCCCTCCATCTACACAGGCCACACCCCTTTCACAGATTTAGTAAACAAATGCTTTTATTTTAGATGACTGATATAAAGGAGGGAGAAAACGAATTATGATAGTTGCAAAGGGCTTGTGGAAAGGGATGCTTCCTAGGATCAGAGTCAGTAAGTAGGAAGAAGAATGACACCGAGGTGAGAAGACACAAGGAAGCATTTAGGAGAATCATTCCTAGATTATGGAATGAAGTATGGGGTTTGAAGTATGAAATGAAGGAATACAATACAACAGACTGAAAATTGGAAGAGACCATGGAGCACATCTGGTGCTTGTCAGATCAACAATTCTCAGCCCTTTGGCTAAAATCAAAAACTTGTCTTATCACAAAATAAATGCATTCATGCCATAGATAGGGAGATTTTCTCATATTAAAAGCATGTACATTTATAAAAAGTAAAAGTGTCCTACCTTTTCACCCTTTCCCCTTTCATCTTAGGCCTTAGACAGTCATCTACCTTTTTCACTCATAGTCAATCTTTCCTACTATCTTCCAACTACCCACCTAATATGTCTGCTTCAGCCAAGCTTCATATCCAGTTTTACCTTCTTTACTATCAGACACCATGATTTATTATAACTGAATGTGAACTCTGCATGAATGTACAACATGAAGACAAGATTAGTAATGATACTTACATTCCTATAAGTCTTTGGAAAGATTTGACTCCTCTTTTTCCCATGCCCCACATATCTAATCAATCAGCAAGCTCCATTAACTGCCCTTCATAGAGTTTCTTATGAAAACCACCTTCATCCATCTTCTTTCCCCCTTCCCCCAATATCCCTCTCCTCTATCCCAGTTCAGGCTCTTATTATTTCAGACTAGGATATAACTACAGTCCTAAGTGGTCTATTTATCTTTCTCCACTCCTAATTCCTTCTGAGTAGACATCCAGTTTGATCTTTGTAAAACAATTTTGGTCATGTCCTATACAGATAATCCTCCTGAGGGACCTTCTCACTGACTCCAGAATAAAGTTCAGGCTCTTTAGCCTGGTATTCCAGACCTTCCATAGTCTGGCTTCACCCTTAAAAGGCAGTATGCATGGGACAGTGGAAAGATCATTGAATTTGAAATCAAAAGATTTGAAATCAAATCTTCCCCAATCACTGTCAATTACTCAACTAGAGTCCCATTCCATGGCTTTCTAGACCATTGATTCTCAAATTGTTTCTTTACATATTCTCAAAAATTACTGAGGAATCCCCTAAGTATTTTTGTTCATGTGTATGTATCAATATTTGTTGTATTACAAATTTAAATCATTCTTCTGTATCTAGCAACATTTGTTGCATTATACATTTAAAGCATTATTATATAAATAGTCTTGACCTCGAAAAAACCTTGGGAAGACTTATATGAAATGATGCAAAGAGAAGTAGGCAGAACTAGAAGAACATTGTATTCAGTAAAAGCAGTATTGAACACTGATCAACTCTGAATGAATCAGCTGTTCTCATTAACACTGGAATGATATGCCATTTCCTTCTCCAGTTCATTTTACAAATGAGGCAATCAGGGTTAACTGACTTAGCCGGGGTCACACAACGAGTAAATGAAGGAGGTCACATTAAAAATCACAAATATAAGTTTTTCTGACTCTACCACCTAGCTGCTCCCTGAGAACCAGAGCTCTAGACCAAAACTATCTGCCCTGACCAACAATTTCTTTTATTTCTTTCAATAGAATGAGGGCAGAGACTGCCTCATTTTTGTATTTGTACCTTCAACCCTTTGTACCAGGTTCTTGGCACATGGGAAAGATTTAATCAATGCTTTATCATCATCATCATCATTTGCTTTTTTATGTGATTTTGGACAAGTCTGCTTAACTCATCTGTAGAGTGAAAATATGGTTTCCTCCAATTCTCAGTCTGTGGTACTATATTCCTTCATTTTCTACTTTAAACCCCATATTTTATTCCACAATCTAAGGATGATTCCCCAAATGCCTCCTTCTGTATTCTCACCTCTGGGCCATTCCTCCTCTTCTCTGATCCTAAGTAGTACAAGTTTGGCATCTTCTTCCACAAGCCCTTTGGAAATATCATAACTCTTTCTATCCCTCCTCTAAGTGGCTTTAGTACTTTTTATCTGTACAACATATTAGAAAAATTTTATATGTTGTCATGAATTGTTAGCCATTTAAAAAATTTGAATGTAGCTAGTCTTCCCAACTAGCTTCTGAAACATAGAGACTTGAAATGGAAAGACCACCAGCACTGGCATCAAAGGATCTCAGTTTAAATCTCAGTTGCTATTGTGTGACCTTGAGCAAGTTCTTTAACCTGTTTAGCCCTCAATTTCCTCATCTGCAAAATCCAGCTATAAATCTATTATCCTATTAGGGGCTCACTGATATCTACTGTCTACTAATTTAAAGAACTGTAAATCACCAGCATCTGTGCAGTTGAAACTTCATGAAGCATAAATTAGGGTAATTGTGGGTTTACAGATATATCTGTAAATTTAACCAAAAAAGTCTGGTGAATTCTGTTTTGCCTGAAGTCCATCTACATATATGTGTGTGTGTGTGTGTGTGTACACACAGAGAGATATATATGTATACATGCATTGATTTTAATATTATGTATTTATGCACATATGTACACACACATATATATGTGGATGAATAGAGAAAAAAGATAAATATTCTTCAAGTAAGAACTTAATTTGTTTGAATATTTTTAAATTTTTAAAAATTTTTAAATTTTTTTTATTTTATAATTATAAATTTTTTTTGACAGTATATATGCATGAGTAATTTTTTTTATAACATTATCCCTTGTATTCATTTTTCCAAATTTTCCCCTTCCTCCCTCTACTCCCTCCTCTAGATGACAGGCAATCCCATATATTTTACATGTGTTACAATATAACCTAGATACAATATATGTGTGTAAATCCCATTTTCTTGTTGCACATTAAGTATTAGATTCCAAAGGTGTAAGTAACCTGGGTAGATAGACCGTGGTGCTAACAGTTTACTAAGTATTTTTAAAATTTTACTAATTTGACTTCTATGAAGTTAGATAACTTGTAATGCTAACTGACCTTATCAAGTAAAATATAAAAGTAATAGCAATACATCTTTAAAAACTTTTAGAGAACAATCAGAAATATGATATAGTTTTGTTTTGGTCTTGATACACATTCCATTTGAATTATTCTGTGATGAGATATATGCATGTGCATGTATATAATATATATTTGTACATATAATATCTATCGTTTCGTGTCAGCTCTTTTGTTATATACATATCTCTCTGATATTTTAAATATTAGAAAATACTCAATTCCTAATGTTAGATACCAAAATAGAATTCGTCTGAGAAAGTAAGAAAAGATTTTTTAATGTTACCTCTTTTGTCACATACATATCTCTCTGATATTTTAAATATTAGAAAATACTCAATTCCTAATGTTAGATACCAAAATAGAGTTCATCTGAGAAAGTAAGAAAAGATGTTTTTATGCTACTTCTGTTTTTCTTGGGTATAGAGAACTCTCTCCCATTCTCCCTGTCTAATAGTCTTAGAGAATTGCCAATGGCACTGAGAAGACTTAAATAGCTTAAGTTCATTCAGCTAGTAGTGTCAAAGGGAATACTTGAACTCTGGTCATCCCGACTAGTAGAAGCCAGTTTCTACTTCCTGCTGCATCTAATAGGGGCTCTGAAAGTTTTTAAAAAGAAAATTATTTTTCAGTAACAAGTAAGTTTACATACTATCGTAGTCAAGAATAAGCTAAAGTATGCTCCTAGAATTCCACAAAACAAGAACAAGAACCTTGGGACATCATTTTGTCCAGCCCCCTTTGGCTGAGGAAACTGAAGCCTAAACTTCCCTGGGTTCCACAGTCAGTTAGTGGCAGAGGCCAGGTCTTCTCATTCCCAGCCCTATCTATCAGACTGAAACTGATTCAAAGATCCTCTTGGTTGTCTTTTCAGATTTTTAAAAAATATGAAATTATCTTAAATTCTCCTTTTGTTGTTCAACTTACCAAATTTCATTTTCTGTACTTAAACGAATTATCTTGCCTACCTGTGTAAGCATTCTTATTCACACAAGAATTTCTCTGGTATTGATGAAAATTGAAATCTACTACTTTAAAGACTGATTTCCCACAGCCGTCACTATCAGTATCTTTGAATTTTCCACATTTTAAGCCGCCTGCCATGATATTGACAGGCATCTGATTGTGTTGCTTAGTTCTAATTATAGATAGAGTCTACTTCACATGGAGCTGGATATTTCTGAGGGACTAAACAAAAGTTGTAATGCTGTGAACAAGGAAGACAGCAGCATGTTTTTACTGTAAATTGACTGTTGTCATAAACAATAATTATCAACACAGTATTGGTATCCTGGTACTGTCTTAGGGCCTCATCGTTCAAACCATTCTCTTTTTTGTATTTCAGTATGTGTTTTAGGAAAAAAAAAAAAAACTGTCAATCTCATCATTATATTCCGCCTGCATTACCAAGCAAAACATATTTACAGCTAGATCTACACTGTTTTTTTTACAAGTTTATTAAAAACATGTGTTGCCCAGTGCCAGGAATAGCATCAGCAAATGCTAACACCAGTAGGCAAACTGTCTCTTCACTTTCTTCTAAAGATTTAGCCACTCCATAACTTAAGCTATAACGTGGAAGCCCCTGAGTGAGAAAGTTTATTGAGGAGGAGGAATTGGGGGATGGGGTGGGGGTTGGGGCTTGGAGCAGAGAACATAAAGTAGTTGGTTGGTAGAAGCAAGCGTGAGAAGTCCCCTGTAAAGACCAGCAAGCTTCTTTGGAAACATGACAAATGCCTTCCTGTGTCATAGACTGACCATGTAATTGGAAGGTGTTTATTGTCGTGATTATGTTACAGGGGCATGGCCTATAGAAAGCTCCAAAACCTGCTGTCTCCCTGAATCTTTCCTCTTGTGCTCTAACCCATTAATTTAAGTAGCATGGTAACACACAATCCAATTCCTTGGAAGATGAGTTCTTATGTGTTTCTTTTTTATTTCACATTTTTAAAAATATCCTCTAATTAGGTGAGAAGCCTTGAAGAACAGCCTTGAAGAAGGCTTTGGGTCATCTCTCTTTTCTAATACTCACAATGGCTAGCACAGTTTGGGGCATATAGGAGAAATTTAAGAAATACTTTGTGACTTAGTTTAAAAAGTTCAGCTAAATTTGAGGTTTAGTAAACTGTTTTCTAAAATTATTCATTTATTTTGTAGTGCAGACTTTAAAATCTAGTCCATATTTATAGCTATTCATACTTGTGTTTTGAGACTGGGTTTCCACTCAGAATTTTCCCATGATCAAGCAGTCTTACTCTAAATGCTATGATATCACAATGTAGTGGTGAAAAAAGATAATTTACTAAAAATAGGAGCATAGTAAAATCTATTAACATGTCTGTCAACACCAGTGTCCCAGACAACTATCTCCCAACTTCCAGGGGCAGAAACTTGCAAATGTAGCCCAGGACAAGATTCCCAGTACGGTTGTCAACCAGCTTGAGCAGCTGGCCGTTGTGGGTTTATAATTTGTACCTCAGGTGACCATGAAAGGTGCTAGATCTTCTTAATGTCTGGGCTGTCACTGCTGTCTGTCTACCACAGGAGTGGTGAGTGAGTGAGCAAAACTCTGCCATTCCCATTCCCAGGTGGTATAGTCTCCAGGAACTAAAATCTCAAGCACACAAAGTGTCAAGCTAATGTCAAGCCAGTCCTAAACAGGAGTATACCACTTAGAGATAAAGCAGTACTGTTCTACCTGTACCCAAAGTGTGACCTGAGCAGGAGGAAGGGAAATCTCAATCAACATTTCATACCATTTAAAACTTGAAATATTGATGGGACCTTTAGAAAAAGAACTCCATGGTCAACTCAGATGCATTAGTCAGAGCTAGAATTATGACAGATAGCAGTTATTTATTATAGACATTAACCCCTATATGGGGGGTCAGATAGTGGATTCCCTACTTTCCTCTCTTTCATACTACAAGGGACCTCAGAAATAATACCTGAACAGGATATTCCTTTAGCACATTTCCAGTTAGTTATCACCAGTCCTCTTTTTGAAGACTTTCAGTTTTCATTATTACTCAGCCCTTCTTTTAGGCTTTTGAACAAAACATTCATTTTGTTCATTGTATCTAATTTGTGCATATATACACAATTATGTTTTGTATATATGTATATTTATGTATGCACACATATATATATTATTAAGTTTGAGAAAGAGCTACATATGTTAGAGCTACGATCCTGAAAATAGAAGGACTAAGTCTGATCCTGGAGAAGGAAGGGAGGCCTAAATCCTAGGTCTTCTCATATTGGATAATGCCTTTGCTGAGTTAGAAGGTCACTGAGTTATCTGGAAAGGTGGCCCCTTCCAGATAAGTTCTCCTTAAATCTTTAACCTTTTAGGTCAGTTTCGTACCTTGATAATACCTCTTTGCTTTTAATTTTATCTCGGATCAATATCTTTAAACAAAATAAAACAAAACAGGAGCAGTTAGGCAGTACAGTGGGTAGAGCACCAGGCCTGAAGTCAGGAGGACCCGAGTTCAAATCCTACCTCAGACACTTCACACTTCCTAGCTGTGTGACCCTGGGCAAGTCACTTAACCCCAATTGCCTCAGCAAACAACAAAAACAAACAAAAATAAATACCTATCACCTATAAATGTGAGAGAATTCTTTAAGACATAGGAAATTCTGGTCTAAAGTTCTTAATCTGCCATTCAGAATCTTCTACAATCTATCTCCTCCCTATTAATCTTTCCAATAAAATATCCTACTCTTTTATCTCAACTAAATGAACCAATTCACTGTGTATTTTCAACTGTCTTTATTCTCACTCTTGGTTAGGCTTTCCCATTCTACCTTACCTGTGACCTCATTTTATGGGAATATATTCCTTTCTCATCTCCCTTCTTATTCTCATGCAAGCAAGGCTCATTCCAGGTGCTTTTTATCTGTGAGGCCCATTTTGATACCCTGCTTTGTTTGTTTTAGGCTTTTAGTTGTGTCTGATTCTTTGTAATCCCACTTGGGATTTTCTTGTCAAAGATACTCAAGTGGTTTGCCATTGCCTTCTCCAGTGAATTAAGTAAGCAGAGATTAAATGACATGCCCAGGGTGGCACACCTGGTAAATGTCTGAGACAGGGTATGAACTCAGGTTTTCTTGACTCCAGCCATTCTGGCTGCCTTAATTCCCTGCTTTTCCTCTCCTCAAAATATTTCATATTTATTCATAGCATATTATAAAATATCAAATTCTTTAAGAGCAGAAAATAATTCTTTTTTTTTTTTTGGTATTCCTATCTATAGTGCCTAATATGGTACCTTGCACATAGTAGGCATTTAATCAGTAATTTAAACAAAGTTGAATTTTTGTCTAAGTCTTTCTCTTTCTTCAAAGTGTAAAGTTAAGTCCTGTCTCTTTTTTAGGTTTTTATGTGACTGGCCACTTCACAGTGATTTTATTTTCTGATCTAAAACTCTATAATGATTGTGCTAGTTATTTGGTAAAATAGCATGTTCAAATATGTATTGCTGAGAAGTTTTAGACATTTAAATTCTCATTGTATGCAAGTCCTATGTTGTGAATACAAGGACAAAAATAAATGAATAAATGCACAATCTCTGCCCAAAAGGAGCTTATATTTTACTGGGCATCTGTTCTGTGTCCCCAAATAAATTAAAAGTTCATTGGGGTCAAGGATGCTTTCTACCTATTTGTTTCTCTAATGCCTCTTCTAATGCCCAATAAACTTGTTAATGGTAATGATGTTGATATAATAAAAATGTCAATACATTAGCCTCATCAACTGCCTCCTTTTCTCTCTGAAGATGACTTTATTTCAGCAAAGACATTAAGTAAAATCACCACAGCTTTCAAAAGCAAATTCTAATGTAAAACTCTTTATGAATCATTTTCATTTTCAGGTTTAGTTTTTCCTGGAAACTATTCAGACTTATAAACGTCCTTATTGTTTAAAATAAAAAAATAAATACATAATTTCTGACCAATTGCAATGTTTAGTTGTTGAGATTTTCTCTACTGACATATTTTTGAACAGAAAGGAGTTCTCAAAGTTTTTACTTATTAGCTTTCAATAGACTTCAGATGTGAGGACACATTGTACTCCTCAAATATGATTTGCAACTGCCTTTGATTCACTCCCTGTCTCCACTTACATGATACTGTGGTAAATGTCTGAGCCAACTAAAAAATAGGAATTATGTTTTACTTAATAATATTAGAATGATATATATGCATATACATTCCTTTTTATATGGTATAGTGAAAAACAAGTTTCTTATTTTTAAAATGAGATAAAAATAACTCTGAAAGTTAAAATAAAACTTTAAAAAATATTCACAACAATGTAATAGAAATATGATTTATTTTAAAATGAGGTAAAGTAACCTGGAAAAGATTTTCTGTTTTGAATCCTGCTAGTATTAATAGAGAGACCTACATACCTTTTTCTTCGATGTATATTTTCTAGGCTCGTAGGAAGTAATGGGATCAAAATAAAGTATATACCTTTCTTTTGATCTTGTGGTCAAAAATTTTTTTTTAAAATTTATTATTATTATTTTTTTTATCTGCTGCTTCAACTTGAAGATATCTCTTCCTTAACTAATGTGGAGCTGAGCCTTATTTCATAAGTTTGACAGATGTGACAGGTATATTTTCAGAAGCTATCAAATAATTGTCACATCATTTATGAGAAAAATACTTGCAATATACAAAAGTAAGATTTTATGTAATTTGAGTCCTGCATAACACAATTTTGTGGTTAAGTGATTGCCATTTAGTAGGTCAGGCAGTCAGCAAGCAATACAAAGCAAGTATTGTGTGATATGCACTATGCTAAGTCCTCAGGGAGTTAACATTCTAATAAGGGATAATACATGAAAATAACTGTTTATAAGATTTATACAGCACAAATGGGAGTCAACTTAAGGGAAAACATGGGGTGTGTGTGTGGGGAGGGGGTGAGGTGCAAGGTGGACTTTCATAAAAGGTGGAATTTGAACTAGTTATATCAAGTTATAATACAAAAAGACTTCTTTGGACAAAGAATTTCTCCTGGTCTCTATAGATCTCACAAAGGTCCTATTTTTGCTCCAAATATGTTTATAAGAACACATTTTCCAAACAAATGTACCTCATTTTCTACTTGGTTTGCTATATACTTCAAAGGCTCTAATTAGTGTCAAAGCAAACCTAAAAAGTTTATGATCATCTGAAAAATGAATGGCTGTGAAGCTTAAATTTTTCACAGTATAAGGAATGTGAAATGGATACTTTCCCCTCAGGTGGCTTACAAATATTTGGCTCAGGTTGACTGTGCCTGGAAACTGTTAACACACATTAGCTATTTTAAGGCATGTGTGAAATCCTTTGGTGTTTTCCATATAATTCTTGGTGAACAGGTGGTTTTATCTTCAAATTGGCAACCTCCATAAATGGAGCTAAAAGGAAATAGGGAAGATAACTACCTTCTCAATTTCTGCTGCTCTTAAACACTATTATTATAGTAACATCTGTGTATGTATGTATGTAAGAAACCTGTTAAAAAGTTACATTTCCAGAACCGAATTAATCAGCATTCCTTCTAAAATAGGTTCTCTTTAGTTCACTTTTTCTGTTAATGGTGCTACAATCTTCCATGTCATATGGGTTCAGTCTTCTGGCCATTTTGTTTTCTCTCTCTTTTATCTCCCATATCCAGTCATTCACCAATTTTTGACATTTTCACCTTTTAAAATCTTTTCATACTGATCTCATTCCTGGATGTAGTTCTGCTGCAACTGCTTTAATACAGACTTCTTATACCTTCTCAGTGTCAACCTCTTCTAAAGCAATACCTCTGGGTACAGGTGGAACAAGAATAATTCTTCCATGTGATAGCTTTCGGATACTTGTAAGACTGCTATCTGTCTTCTTTAAGGTAAATATCTGCCAATTCTTTTGAGTTGATCCATTTATGGCAGCTTCAGTTCTTGCCATTTTGGCCAATCTTCTCTTCGCAATTATTTAGTTGATCACCATCCTTCCTAAATCAGAATTAAACTCAATATTACCAGAGCAGAAAAGCAAGATTTATACTTTTCCTTGTTCTTGGGTGCTATACTTACTTCTCTTAATAAAGCCTGACACCATAGAATCAGGATCTGAGTTCAGCCTTGAGCAAGTTATGGTGTTTTAGGCAACCCTAAAACTGTTGTTTGCAGAATATCTGACAATGTGCATTCATAGAGGGAATTTCCTCATTGGAAGGACCGAATGTTAATGAAATCACAGAACCAGACCAAAAAGGAAACATTAGACTTCTCGGTTGATGTGGCACGCTGTAAACTCAGTGTATTTGCAAGCCACCGAATCCCCTATGTCTTTTTCACAAGTGAACTGTTGTTTAGCCACAACTTCCTCAACCTGTATATGTGCAGTTGATATTTTTGAACTTATGTTGAACTTCATATTTATTTTAATATTTTGATTTTACTTTGATTCCTATTATATTCTATTTTCGGTATGAAGCCACCATTATATTCTTTCAGAATCTTTTTAAGATACCAATTCTGACATCCACCATGTTAGCTTTCCCTCTCAGATTTAGGTTATGACCACTACCCATAGTCATAACTGTTGACCATCTTGAAGATAACCAGATAAGCTAATGTATATATTTCTAAAAGTTATTGATGATTATGGAAGCATATATAGAAAAAAACTTACACATCAGCCAAAATATTCTACCAAAACATATTTCCTCCCCATATTTACAATCATATAATAATTTTTATAGTTTTTTGCTCTCCTTTCCTGAGACTGTTCCCTAGTTGCTTTTTTTGGGGGGGGGTAATTTTTTCCTCTTCTACTAGAAGCCACTTTCATCTTTTATCATTAGCCAGTTCTTTTGGTTATCATTTTCTCAAAACTTCTTTTCTATTTCACCTTAATCCTAGACAATTACTAGTTTAGTTTTTTTGTTTTTTTTCTGATAACACAAGGTTTAAAAAGAGCTTTCTTCCATCTTCTCATGCTACCAGTTACATCATCAGACTTTATACCTTCATTACAAATTTGTCCTTACTTAACTCTGCCTTGCTTCACACTCCAGCCTTTAGCCAGTTTAATCTTTTGGCCATCTTATCATGTCATCTACAAATGGGCAATTCTGCTTTCATTGAGGATGTTATCTAAATGTCCAGAACGAGATCAGATACAGATAGATAGATACAGTAGGTATGACACCAGTAGAACTCATGCCAGGTTGACATTCATTCCTGCTGATTCAGCCACCCTACTATCATCTAGTTCCTATTATCAAGTTTCTTAAATGATCCTTGAGATCCTGCCTATGTCTTAAGATTGTGCAGTTCTATATTTCTGTCTCCTTTAGCCATTTTGTGCAGTGAGGCTTCAGTCATTATATATGTGTGTCTTTTGTGTGGACAATGTCCTAATATCTTAATGCAACTGAAAACAGAAGCATTTTTGCCCTCTTTTGTAGTTATAGTTGACTAATTTTGAGGATTGTAGATTTTCCACAACCAAAGCATCTTTTCTCACAACTAATTCTTCATAGCAGTATTTTTCTCTCTTTTTGGTTCTTTTTTTCCTACAGTTTTCTGAGATTTTTTGTCTGACTATAAAATACTGTTAAATTATTCCTCCTGTGACAAATTTGAATCTGAGTAACATATAAAGTCTATTGGCTTATAAAGTTTGGATGTCAACATTTCAATTATATGCTTTCAGGATGGGATATACTAAAAGGAAGATAAAGAGGGAAAAACAATTTAAAAGATGATCAATTTCTTTTATTCCCCCTCTTTTCAGTAACAACAATGAATTGCCAGTACTTTAGTTATCATGAATTAAATCAACTTTGTGCTGAAGTTGATAGGGTGAAAGTTGATACAAGCAGAAAAGAATAATAATAAAAACAAAACAATCCCAAGCCCAAGATTTCTTCCAGACAGTAGTGTGTTTTTGTTATTGTCTAAGGCAATAGAACAGGTATTATTTTCTGATGTTCCCAGATACAAATTTACATATATACAAGTATATGAATAAAGTCATAACAGTGTTCTGGACATTTTCTTTTTGTACTTTAAAAGTAATTTACTGGCATTGAGAAATTCAACTCTCACAGTATTATTTTGCAATCTCCTAAAAGAAAGAGAAAAAAACAGAAATTCCAAAGTGGCAAAGAGGGCACATTGCCATCTTGGTTCATATAATTTTGTGTCTTTGGATGTGAAAATACATATCCCCAAGTTACATAGCTTCAAGAAGAAAGATATTCTTTCTTTTTAAATAAAAAAATCTGATCAAATTCATAGCATATCTACTATAGCTATTTGTGATTTGACCAACTCATCTCACAAATCTTTAACAGTATTTCATTAAAACTTTCACCATTTGCAGGTTTTCACACTTCTAAACTCTAGTGTCTCTTTTGATTTAGAATTGTTGAGGATTTAATGAAGTTTAAATAAATTAAAACTCATATTGGTTTAGTGAAATAGTGATGGGTGCACAGTGCCCAACACAATGTAGGCACATAATAAATACCTTTTCATTGATGGAAGATCACTTTGTTCTTCTTTTACATATTCATCTTCATTTTAGGTCAAAAAAGAACTCGAAAAAGAATTTTTAAGATCAAAGAAGTTAAGATAGAAGAAACCCGAAAGGTCATCTAGCCAAACCCCCTAATTTTATAGATGAAGAAAATAAGGCACCAAGATTTTAAGTCAAGATTTAAGTGTGTCAAATGTCACACAAGAAATGAGTGAGAGAGGTGGGGAAGCTATGATATAGAGATAAATGGTAGACATTGCTTAGAGAACTCACTTTTATTTTCCAAGGAACAAACAAGAAATGTTCCTTTTAACAAAAGGAATGAAACATAATAAAACCTTCCCTGGCATAAATATTGTCTAGTCAACACTACAAATTGGCATCTCGACTCCTGATTCTGAGTTTCTCAGGGCTGATGGAAGAAGTTAAAACACAACTGAGTGGATCCAGTTTCAATGGGCACTCTTTGAGTGGGAACAGAAGGCAGGTGTTTGCTATACCACCAATGATTTTTCAATTTTAATAACATCCATCCTACTCTCAAAATCTACTTATTGGAGGCCATAGATCTGGGAGTCCTAAGTACTATGGCTGAAGAGTATGAGAGGGTTGGAGAAAGATGTAGGGTTTGTGCTGATCTGAGTAACAGAAAGGAAAGGTGAGGTTTTAACTTCCTGTTCCTCTATATAGTATGATATGGTGTGAAAATTTTCACCCAATACTTTCATTTATTTTTCAGGGAAAGGACTGATGTTGCAGACTTTGTGTCTCCTAAATTGACTTTACAATACAGATCTTTTTTGTTTTGGGTCTCATTTTCCTTACCATTAAAGGTAGAAGTTGTATTAGATCGTCTAAATCTCTATTAATTGTAACATTCAATTGTTATGAGTAGCTCTCTCCTTGACTATAGAAATAGATCTCTCATCTAGTTTGCCTGCTTCCAGGCACTCACCTCTATAATCCATCTTTGCACAAATGCCAAAATTATCTTCCTAATGCACATCTCTAACAATATCACTCACTCCCTTGTTCAAAAACTCCTTATTGCTTATAAGGTAAAACAGAAACTTCTCAATCTGAATCTGCTTGGTCAGAAGCCATCCTGTTTATCCATTTTCTATCCTTATTTTACATTATTCACCTCCTCTCTAAAGTTCTTTCAAAATTTTCTCTGCCTCCCCCATCTGTCTCCATGTTTCTCTCTGCTTCTGTCTTTCTTTCTTTCACCCATCCCAATTCTTTTAGCTGTCTCCTAACCATTCTTCTAGTCATCTTTTCCAAACTATCCTTCACAGCTGTTTTACCAAGGTAAAAGTTTCCAAATGTTACACCTCAACTCAAAAACTTTTATATTCTCCCTGTTCCATGTAAGTAAAATATACACTCCCTAACCTATCCTTCAAAGGCCCCAACAATCTCTGTCTAACCTATTTTTCCATCTTGTTTCACACAGTTCCCCTGTACATATTCTCAGTTCTAGCCAACCAGGAGTACTCAGCTCTTTTGCAGGATATTCCCCCACATTGACGCTCAAAATATGCTCCCTTCTTCATCTCTACATTTTGAAATACTTCTTTGAAGGCCCAGTCTAAGTGGCACCTCGTCCATTAAACTTGATCTCTCATCAATTGTCCTCCACCTTCCACCCTTCACACACAGCGGAAAATGATCTATCTCCTTCCTTAAACTTTCTTAGAGTTCTTTTCCCCTAACACATTCTCCTCTGAAGCACAAATTATATCTTTTTTCCCCCCACGTTTGTATCCCTTGCATCTGGAACATTATTTGGTGAATAGAAAAGTACACTTCTGTTTTTCTCTGTAGGAGGGAAACCTAACATTCGGTTCTTATGCACCTTAGAAAGTTATCTGGATAACTTAAAAAAAAAAGCTCACTCACTGATCTGTAAGCAAAATTAATTAAGAAATATTTATTAAGTACCTGCTATATGCCAGGCACTGTGCTAAGCTCCTGGCATGCACAAAAACCAAAATAAAGCCCCTTCCCTCAAGGAATTTACAATCTAATCTAGTTCCAGTTCTTCCAGCAAAAGTATGATTTTCCTTGTCTTTAGTTTCTTTGTTCTCTCCATACCCATTTCCCAAAGTAGGAGTGTGGCTAACAGTTTCAACATGTCTTTGAGATTCACTTTTAAAAAGAAAATATGCTTTGTCAGTGCCTTTTATTTTTTCATAATAATCATTATGGTATTTACTGCTGCCCTCCCTTGTAATATAGAAAAAATACTTCATCATACCCTAACTTTGTATGCCAAACATACCAAAATTTTACCCCAATGTTCTCCTATAACTAGGGAGAGGATAAATTACTGGAGTCAGGGAGACCATTTAGGAGTCTGTTTCAATTGATGTTGTTTGTCCTTCTCAAAGAGGACCAATGACATCAAGAGGATGATGCCTTGACTTGCAAATGAAGTAAATTTAAATGAGACAGAGCTGAGCAAAGTCATCAGCCTTACTCTGGAGGAGACTCCAGAGACTTCTGAGTTCAGTGGCAGGACAGAGGTCAGGATGGCTGGAGATGGTCCTCAATGTGGTGGGAGAACTTGACCTTTTTTAACCAGTCTTTCCCTAGTTTCAGTTTGTCTGAAGCAATACCCGTTCAATGATTTGAGGCTAGGTAGGTAAGAATTGAGTCAAAAGATGTCATAGTTTACATACTTCGAAGAATCAGTCTCTGGATTTATGGCCAGAACAGAAATAATTGCTATTTACACTCATTTTGAGCCATCAAAACCCAAACAATGAGAGAATTTGCAGCTGTGCAAGAAAAATAAGAAGAACCTCAAAAATCTATAACCACTTTCCATATGCCATCTTTCGGTGTTCCTCTTTAGAAAAAGATGTGAAACTTAGGGATCTGATTGAGCAAGCAGTTTTCTGAGTGTACTAGGGACAGAGTATAGAACAGAGTAGAGACAGATGTGACAAAATTTCCCAGCCTCCCTTTTACTCTAAAAAGTGGCCAAGTAAATTTATATATCTATATACATATGTATATATACATTTATCTGTCCAAATATGCAAAGGGATGTGGATAGCTATATATACACACATATGTGTATGTATACATATATCACTAGATTTATAAATAGCTATAGACATATTTTCTTAAGGAATGGGATGTGATTCGAACTACCTTTACATTTTTTATTTAACAACATGTATGCTATCACTCCAAGGAAAAACAATGATGGCTTCTTTTTTACCATCAAGTCTGTATGACTTGTCTTCCCAGCTGGATTATCTGTTCTTCAGGGAGCACCACCATGTCTTCTAATTATTTTGTATCTCCCATAATACACAGTATTGTACTGGATACATTGTAGGTACGGACTAATTGCTTCTTATTGTTAATAAAGTACTGAATGTTAGGAAAGCCTGTGATTCAATGTCTTTAATTATTAATCTTCTCTGCTCTGTTGCTGGATCCAGAATGTTTGAAAAAACCCCGCCCTTTAGAGAAGGAAAGACCTACATATACTTCATTATGATAGAGGCAAAGCCCAAGGGGCCCACTCCCAAGATAAACTGATCCATTGTTTTGGGATGTTTCCTTTACAAAGGGAGACCTGCAACACTGGTAGGAAGTAGGTAATAGGGCTGGCTTACTTGAAAGGTAACTGCAGCTGGAATAACCTAATGTGAATGTATTTAAAGCCGAAAAGACTGGGGGATTGGGGTAGTCCCCTCTGGAACTGTGGCTCTGTACAGGGGAGTCAGACCTATCTTAGGGGGCACCTTAAACCCTGAGGTAGTAGGTTTCTGCTAATTAACTTATCCTTTATGCAATATCCACACAGTCTGCTTCTAGGGCCCCAGAATTTGATCTACCTCAGGGTTTCCAGTCCTGATTGCAGCACTGAATAATAGATAATCACTTAAGGGTTTCCTGCAATAATTGCCTACACCTCATGTCTTTGAAAGATGTTTTGTTCTTGTTTTTAAATTACTGATATAACAGAATTCTTTTAATTCTTGCATTGGGAGTCAATAGCATCATGAGCGTTACAAGACCGTTTTTAAAGAGGATGAGAGATATATATGTTGCAATAAACATCTAGTATGATGGAAATTCTGGGACATAGCCTTCAAGTTTGCTATAATGTGGTTTAACCTATCATCCTTTAGGAGTGTTTTTTTTGTTTTTGTTTTTGTTTTTTGGTTTTGTCTTTTTTTTGGACAACATTGTAATTTCATTCTATCAAGCCATAAACATAATTAGAATACAGAAACCTAGGATTAAATTCCCTTTCTCTTTGTGGCTGAACACCTCAGATACTTAAAAAAAAAATTGGATAACGAATATTGCATTTTCCTGAGAAATAGAAAAATATTCCTATCTACATGCAGAGGATGTTACCTGAAATATTTAGGATTGAATTGAATATTATACATAAATTATTTTCTGTCAGTATCATACCAGTAAATTTAAATCAGAATTTATTTGCCCTAGCTTCCTGCCATAACTTCCTGCCAATAATCTGTCTCAAAACAGTCTTTTGTTGAACCCTACAAAAGTGGGTACAGAGAATATTAGAGAACTGATTCAGATGATAACTTATCATTAAGGTTCCCTTTGATGATAGACTCATTAGTTTTTAGGATATACTATAGGGTGTGCTATTTATATGGATTATACATAACCTATAAATACTGATATCTATAAGAATAATGTAATCTGTAATTATAAGTTATTTCTTTTAACATTCATTTACAAACAAATACAATGTATGTTAGCAAAGCATGGCTTAGGTTGAAGGAAAAGTAAATTTTCTGCAAAAGCGACAGTAACTAAAAGACCTTAAAGTATTGCTTTGTCAATTAATAAAGAAGAGCAATTGAGGGCATTAAATTATCTGGCATCTCTGTAAATCACAATTATGCAGACAGGGCTTTTCTTTTTGAAACAATTTTTACATTACATAAACTGAAGGTTTTCATCCAAGTATCATTTCAAGAAAGAGGCAGGCTTAAATAATGGAGGCAATGGGGAAACATAATATTACGATAATGTTCTTTGGTGCGGTTTGGAAGGTTTTAGGAAACATTTGGAACTATTTTTCTCATAAAGTTACTTAACTATTGGAGTGTTATGATAGCATTTCCTTCTGCATTGCGTATGTTACAAAAGGAGTCCGGTTAAAGGGGACATCAATTCTAAATATCCTGATTAGAAGGATTTCCACAAACCAGGAAATTACATGCTAGGGTATCCTAGTATTAGTTTAATAAAAGATGTAGTGAAATGAGCAATGCCTAGGTGATTTCGGGTGGCCTATCAGCTTTCAAATACCCATTTCTCTGCAGCTTCATTTAGCCAAACTGCATTTAGTCATTTTCAGTGGATTTAAAATGACCTAGATTTTGAAAGAAAAAAAACTATGACTTAATTGATTATCTATTTCTATTGGGAAAATTGAGTTGTTTCTATTACATTACATATTACATCTTGATGCTGCCCTCAAACTGATGGAATAAATATAGTCTTTAAATTTTCCTTTACCCTAGCATTATTGGTCTTTTTTGGAACCTGACAGATGTATACCTCAAAGGTTCTACACATCTGTCAAGAGTTAGTACAAATTAAACTTCTTTCAGTATTGGTAACCATTCTGCCCTATACATTCTGTCACATAGATTTTGACTTTTTTGATCATTTTTTTTTACCATTAACTTAATTTTGTATGCATTTTAATGCAGGTGAAAATATCTTTTCAAAACTTATGTTACCCACGGCACTGAAAGTGCCCATGTTTTTAGTTTTAAGAAACTAATCTTGAGTTCTTTAGCATTATTGATCAATAACACTGTTCTAGAATAGTTTGATTAGAAACACAAATAGTGGCAGATTATTGGGAAGCTATACCTCTAGTTAAAGTTACTGCAAGTTGTGAGAAATGTTCACTGTGATGGCTCTATGAGACAAAACTTTTGGAAATCAGTACTTCTTGGGAAGGAGAATTTGAAACAAGTTCCCTATATTCTTTAGTCAACATATATTCAAATTCATCCTCTGATACTTAGAAGCTCTGTGACTCTGGACAAGTCACTTAACCTATTTATTTGAGTTTCCTGATCTGTGAAATGGAAATAATAATAGCACTTACTTCCTGGGATTGCACACATCAAATGAGATAATAATTGTAAATGCCTGACACATAAATGCTATATAAATGATATTACTGTTACCTATTTTAAACTTATTTGGTACTCTTTGATGTTTTGATCAGAAAGCAACAGAACAAGTGAGAGCAATTCTTAATAATGAAGGTGTTGAAGTTTGAGTCAAGTTCCGTTCTTTCTCATTTATTTTCAGCTTTTTTCTTACTATATGGCTTATTCTATTAGTTTTTTAAGAAATCTATACCAGATCAGGTTTTCACTATTTCCCTCAAACTTTCTTTCCTTGACTCATTTGTATAGAAGGGGATTACAATCCACAAGTTGAAAAGAAGAGGGCAAGTGTCCATGATAACAATGGCATTTTAAAACTATTGGACCAATCGTATTTGTCTTCCCAATAATTTCATCTTGACTATTGTTATAAGAGAATAAATTGGAAAGAGGTTCTTTATGATGCTAATATTTAAAAAAAAAAGGGGGGGGAATCCTTACATTTATCACCTGCTACCTTTGACCTGTCTCTGATCTTTTTTTAGCACTCATTTGCCAGTAGGGTAAGGAGGAAGCCTGTTTGTGATTCCCACTTACTCCCTTAGTGCTAATAGCTTTACAAATCTGAAGGAGAACCAAAGATTTTTCACTTAACATGAGCTCTTTTTTTTTTTTTTTAATTCATTTTTCCAATTTATCCCCTCCCTCCCTCCACCCCCTCCCCCATGACAGGTAATCCCATACATTTTACATGTGTTACAATATAACCTAGATACAATATATGTGTGTAAATACCATTTTCTTGTTGCACATTAATTATTAGCTTCCGAAGGTATAAGTAACCTGGGTAGATAGACAGTAGTGCTAACAGTTTACATTCACTTCCCAGTGTTCCTTCTCTGGGTGTAGTTATTTCTGTCTATCATTGATCAACTGGAAGTGAGTTGGATCTTCTTTATGTTGAAGATTTCCACTTCCATCAGAATACATCCTCAACATGAGCTCTCTTACAAAAGGACCAACTTCCTAAAACAGTTTTCTTTTCTCCATCCCCTCCTCAGAAGAAGTCGTTAAAATGGAACTAGGATAACCTAGATTAAGTAAGCAATTTGGATCATTGAATATTCTAGCTAAACAGTTATTTTATCAGAATGAGAAATATTATCTCTGATGGTGTGACTGCTCTTTGAGGATCCCAGATCTGGGCTTTAAGATCAATTTTTACATTATATAAACTGAAGGTTTATCTTCTCTCCAAATTTGAAGAATATAAGGAAGGCCAACTGCCAAAGTATCACTTGAGTGCTTCACATGCCAAGACAGTGATCTAAATTCCCAAAGCCCAGAAAATCAGAATATAAACCCAGAGATACCCCACCAAAGTAAAAAGGCAGCAGCAGTTCCAGATCTGATCATTCACTAGTCTGATATCCAAGGAACAACAACGCTCAGTTTGGGTCATAATTATCATCACCAAGTCTGCCACAGACTGATGAATTATTTGACCATAGGAACTCTTGAAAACCATTTATAAGTCATGGAAGGATTAAGATCTTTCAATGGAAGGAGACTACCTTCCCCCACATACTCCTTACCCTCCTATCTTGTCTCCCCTCCCCAGATCAGAGATCTCTGAAATATGAGACATATAACCCATACATAACCCATTGTTCATAGCATCCTGGGTTCTGAATGGGATTCCTACTATCACCTCAAGAATCACTACTGTTAGTGAAGCATCCAAAAGCAATTGTTAAAAGATGTTCTTGTATTTTTGTTCTGTTGATAATTTCTTTTATGTATGTAATTTATTTTATACACAGTTGTTTGCATGTTGGCTCCTCCATTAGATTGTGAGCTCCTTCTACTTTTCTTTGTCTCCTCAGTTAGTATAATGGTTGGCACAGAATAGGTACTACTTAATACATTTCTATTGACTGAAGATAAACATTTATTAGCATAATATGCAGATGCTAGATATTATCAAATAGATATATACATGTATATACATCTGTATAAGTGTGTACACTATATAAATTCTCCCATGCAATCTTTTAAAAATTGTGAAGAATGACAGAGATATCACCTGTTTAAAAACAGGTAAATGTCTTAATTTTTTAAAAAATGTAATATATTTGAATTAAAAGATCAGGCACTTTGATTTTGATTCCTGGCAAAATTTTAGAACATATAAAAGCAATAATTTGTGAACATCTAGAAAAGGAAGTAATGTTTATAAAAGCCATTATGACTTCATAAAAAATAACTTATCCCAGTCTAAGGTCCACTTATCTACTTGGCAGAATTATGAAACTGGTAGATTCAAAGGAGTTTCATAAATTTATGAACATTTATACATGTATTTCCACAAAACATTTGTCTGTCATGTTATCCTTGGAGACAAGATGGAGAATTGTGTGATGGACAGTGGTACATATAGGAGAATAAAGAATAAGTTGAATTACCAGACCCAAAGAAAAAATAATAGCTCAATGCCAACTTGAAAAGAATTCTTCAGTGGAGTGCTCCAGGTATCTCTGTCTGACCTGTGCTCTTAAAAATTTTGATCACTTGCATTAATAGAAGCATAAATGACATCCTTAACAAATTTTCAGATGATGCAAAAATTTGGAGGGATAATTAACACACTATATAATAGAAGTAAAGATTAAATAAGTTTAAATAATTGGCCAGATTGAAATGGAATAAACTTAATAGGTATAAACATAAAGTCCTGTATGAAGTTTTTAAAAAGCAATTTCATCAATACACCCATACATTTATTATGAGAAGGATCTGGAGATTTTATTGAACTCACAGTCCACTATGGATCAAAAATATGACTTGGCAACCAAAATATTTAAAATTACCGTGGACTGCATCAAGAGAAACATAGTATAAAATCCAAAGAGGATGATGGTCCATTCTGTTGCATGATGTTCAAACTCCCTTGCAAAATATACTATTTAGTTCTATGTGCCACATTTTCAGATTGGCTTTGACAAACTGGAGCTAGTATAGAGAAGGGCAGATAATGAATAGGGCAGCCATGCCCTATTAGAATTGTTTGAAAGGAACTGAGAGTGAAAAAGAGAAGGTAAAAAAAGGTAACAGCTTGCCTGACTTCAAGAATTTGATGGGCCACAGTGTGGAAAGAGATTAGATCTGCTCCTTTGGCCCCAAAAAGCTAAATTAGAAATAATGAGAGAGAATGGCAGAAAGGCATTTTGAGGTCTCATATAAAGAAAAACTTCCCATAATTAAAACTTCCTGGGAGCGAAATATCCCATTTTAGCAAAGTAATGAATTCCCCTTTGCTAAATACCTATAACTGATAGATCTCATTAGGTCCTCACAACAACAACTCTATGAAGTAAAGGCTATTGATGTTTCCATTTTTATCTAAGATTGAGTAAGGCTAAGATAGAGTAATCTCTTGGTGAGAATGTTAGAGATGATCATAGTTCCAATATCTTTTGAATTAGATGAATACCCTTCACAAACTGATGATTTCTGAATCATCTGGACTTTCTGAGATTGTTACTGTTACTGTCATTCTATAATAAGATAATGTCTAGAAGCCAGAACCTAGCGTCTAAAATCATATCTGGTTAAAATATGTTTCAGACTTTCTTGCGTCTTTTAGTGACTCTTCCTCTTCTTCTAACATTGTAAGTAAAATCATTCCCAAAACTCTACATTCTCTCTTTGTTTTTGTTTTTTTTTTTTTGATAGCTTTTTGACGGAACATATGCATGGGTAGTTTTTCAACACTGACCCTTGCAAAAAACTTCTGTTCCAACTTTTCCCCTCCTTCCCCTCATCCCCTCCCGTGGATGGCAGGTAGTCCCATACATGTTAAATATGTTAAAGTATATGTTAAATACAATATTACATTCTTTCTTGATGATTACAAATACATTCTCAACTTCAATCATGGGCTCTGTAGAGATGATCTCCAAGTGTGGGTGTGTGTGTGTGTGTGTGTGTGTGTGTGTGTGTGTGTGTGTGTGTGTTTTAGACTGCTTCAGTTTTCTACTGGTTATTTCCATCTGGAAGTCCTACATGTACCTCAAATTGAATATGCCATGACTAAAATCATCCTGTTTTCTCCATAACTGGTTCCCTGCCTACTTTCTGTTAAGGATACCATCATTCTCTGGATCACCTCCACATGAAAGCCCTGATTCATTTTGACACCTGAACTTTTTACTTGCCCCACATAATTATTTGTTATCTTGTCAATTTCCCCTCCAGAGTATATCTTAATCTTTTCTAATACTCTTTTCTAGTAACATTTTTATCTGAAGAGTAGTTTAGGTCTTAAAACTTATGACTCAAATGGTAATAATTGATTTTCTCTTTTTTTTTTTTTTTTTTTTTTTTTTAATCTATCCCAGTACGGGGTACCACATTAATGTTTGTGGTTACAGCAGTTTTGAACATACCCATCACTAATCCTTCACCATGAAGTACAAAAGCAACTCCAATTTCCTTTCTATATCATAAAAGACTTAATGCAATTGTGTTCAAGTCTACGTTTTCTGTCTTATACTGTTTACCTTAATATACTTGTCTAGGTTCTAATGGGCCTAAAGTACTTGCCTTTCTCTCAGGGGTGTGTTGGAAGCAGCTCTAACCTAGAAGGCAGTTATTAAATTTTCACTGTGACTATTTATACTAAACTGAATGCATTTTTTTTCTCTCCCTGAAATCCTGGTTATTAAACATTTGAGGGCACACACAGATAGCCTCAGAGAGTGAAGTCATCACCAAACTGAAGGCATGCTGACTATTGGCCAACAACAAAAACTATAATATCAGTTATCTCATTTGAGCCTCAGAATACCTTATCTTTCCCATACTCATCCTACCTCTGATATAGACTTCTAGATTGCTCAGTGGATAAAGTAATGAACCTGAAGTCAGAAAGACCTGAGTTTAAATCTGCCTCAGGCACTTTAACCTTATTCAATCTTGGATTCCTTCTGTGGAAAATGGAAACATTAATAGCCTTTACTGGATTGCTGTTAAGTACCCAATGAGATCTAAGATGTAAAGTGCTTTGCAAAATTTTAAGTGTATACTTCCTGTCATCTTTGACATTGAAATCTTACCCATCCTGGAAATTTTAGTTAAAATTCTACTTCTTTTATGAAACCCAAGCACACTGCTTCAATCAGACTTTATTTCTAGTTCATATGAATTCCAGCATTATATTGTTTGTGCCTCTTTTATACACTGAAAAATGGATTTCATGTTACACTTTGAAAATATCTGACTTATCTCCTTGACTAGAATGTAAGCACCATAAGGACAAAAACTAAACCTTCTTCATCATATTTATTATAATACTTGAAATAGAGCTTGCCCATAAGGCATTCAAAAAGCATTTTCTGATTTGAACTGTATTCTGGCTGATATGCACTGGTTGAACCTTGTTAAATAACATTTGTAATTTGCTAATAAATAAGTGATCTGGATACATATCTTGTTCAGGTTTTCTTACTTTTGATTTCAGTCACCCCTTTGTAGCTAGTAACCTTATTTGGATAAGAACATAGCAGTTACTAAAGTAGAACGCCAGAGAATCTTTTAAAAATATTAAAAAAAATTGTAAGTAGAAAGCCATGTTTTAAAACTATCATATTTATGATCTCAAAACACTATTTTTATTTTCCTCATAAATATTAAGCATTGTATACTAGAATCTTAGTATAATACTACTCATTATATAGAAAAAGTTGTCATAAAGTTGATTCTTATTGATTTGATTAAAGGGTTAGTTACTAAAGTTCCAGCAAATCATGTAATAAAAAATTTTACCTATCTCCTCTCCAGCCTTTCCTTGCCCACACACAATCACACAGATCACTGGCCACAGCAGGTCAAAGGATCTATATTCTTTTTGAATATAGATTACATCTCCACCAATCCAGTACTTTTAAGTAGTGTGAATGCTGATCTTAGAAACAGAGATGTTTCTAATTAACTAAACTTTAAAGCCCATTTTAATCACTTAGAGAATTCTTGTACACATCTGTGCTGCAGGAATAACTGGATTACCTCCATGGATTTTGTGTGTGGGTGTGTATGTGTGTGTTTTTAAAGCAGTGCTATAACTCTGTCCAAATGCTATTCAATGCTGCTTTAATGTTTAGAAGCTAATGTGCACTTCGTAATGTAGTTTAAAAATTGAAACCTCTCCTACCTTTTATATTCTACTCTTGTAAATTCTATTTGTTTGTGGAGATCAGTCATTTGAAATACTGTGTAGCATACAGTCCAGAACTACTTCTCTCACAATTTGATCTAACCTAAATCAGCCACAGAGCTAGTACTTTTAATGTGGTTTTTATTCATCTGAAAGTGACATCAGTGTCTTTCTATTCGTTTTTATTTTAATAAAATAGTGCTCATATTGAGTGTTGGCGCCAATAAAGGAAACTGAGTCCCATAAGGAATTTTTCATTAGGATAAATGAAGTGCTAGGGATAAACAAGTCAAACCTAACGTGACAAGATGGCATGAAGAGCCATAAAAATGCATGACTCTACTTATGGGAAAACGTGGCAAGACTTCTTGGCATTTTCCATGTCATCTGGGTGTATATTTGAGGACAGAGGGGATGATTTTGTTTCATCTCCTGTGGGGAAGTGCATTTCTCAGAATTCTTAAGAGTTGAATCCCCTCTCCCACAAAGGACCTCAATTAATTGGAAATAGAACTGTAATGATTCAAGACTGTTAACTGATCTTTATCTCAGACTTCCACAGTGAGAATCACTTTGACCACTTTTTTTCTTCCTTTAAAAAAAAAAAAAATTCAGAAGTCAGAAAGATCTGAGTTCAAATCCTGCCTCCGGAACTTTAACCTTTCTCATTCTCAGATTCCTCATCTATAAAGTGGGAGTACTATTAGCCTTTACTTCACAGGAATGTTATGGGAATCCATACGATAACAAGTGTAATATGCTTTGCAAACTTTAAAGTGTGTGCTTCCCATCATCTTTGACACTGAAATCTTATCCATTCTGGAAAATTCAATTAACATTCCACCTCCTTCATGAAGCTAAGTGCACATAACCATTGCAACCAGACATTATTTCTAGTTCACATGAATTCTAATATTATATTGTTTGTGCCTCTTTTGTACACTGATGCCTTTATTTCACATTATACTTTTAAAATGAATGATTTATCTCCTTGACTAGATTATAAATTCCTTAAGGGCAAAAACTGGGACTTACTTTCTATCATGGTCCTCAGAAAATTTTAAAGGGCTTGCCTACAGGAACACTCAAAAAATGTTTGAGCCTCATTATCATAGAGGTTCCTTCTAATTACTGCATTATAGTAATGATTCTTAGTTCAAGTCTTTGTTGGTTGAGGTTTCCATTTCAATAAATATAAAATTTTAATGTGAAAAAAATTGCTATTTCAAGGAAGCATTCTTATGTAAAATGAAACTATTTCTCTGATTCAGGAGATGGTTCTTAGAAACAGCATTTCGTTGATAACTAGTACAGAAGGCATTTCTTCTGGTCCCTGACCATGGGACTGTCATTCTTTAGTTAAAAATTATCTTTGTCATTTAAAATTTTTTTTAAATCTATATATTTTTTGTATCATAGGATAGAAAAGGAAAGCTAAGGTTGATTGAACTAAAGATAAGATGATTGTACTTAGACTTCAAAGATTTATTAATCATCCACTAAACCTAGGCCATCCTGAAAATAATTACTTCTAAGCCTGTATTAGGTACAAAGGATGAAGAATTTGAGATATTTTAAAACAAACTTGATAGACATTTAAACTAAGTTAAAATTCATTTTTATACTAAATAAGGAGAAAGTGCTGAAAAATACGTTGAATTGGATGTTATATATTGCTTAGGTCAAGAAATAAGAAAGACTTTTAGACTTTTTAGAAATCTTATGTTTATACTTCATTAATTCTTTGTTCCAGAAGAGAATTAGAAGATGCTAGACTTGACAAGAAATGGATGATGTATGTAATGGAGCTGTTTCTATCCTAACAGGAAAAGACCGATTATAAGTGGAGCAATCATTAGCAACCAATGCCTAAAATAATTGCCTGGTTAATATGGAAAGAAAAGAAAATATGGGATTATATAGCAGCAGTTCCATCCCAAACTTTTAAAACAAACTATTGACTTAGAGAGTCAAAAGCAACATATAAATACTAGCTACTTTTTTTGCTCTTTTATTATTATTATTATTATAGCTTTTTATTTATAAAACATATGCATGGGTAATTTTTCAACACTTACCCTTGCAAAACCTTCTGTTCTGAATTTTCCCTTCCTTCCCCTCACCCCCTCCCCTAGATGGCAGGTAGTCCAATTACATGTTAAATATGTTAAATGAGCAGGATCCACCAGAATTGATCATCATACAGTATTGTTGTTGAAGTATACAACAATCTCCTGGTCCTACTCATTTCACTCAGCATCAGTTCATGTAAGTCTCTCCAGGCCTTTCTGAAATCAATCCTGTTGGTCATTTCTTACAGAACAATAATATTCCATAATATTCATATACCATAAGTTTTTCAGCCATTCTCCAATTGATGGGCATCCACTTAGTTTCCAGTTTCTAGCCACTACAAAGAGGGCTGCCACAAACATTCTTGCACATACGGGTCCCTTTCTCTATTTAAGATCTCTTTGGGATATAAGCCCAATAGTAACACTGCTGGATCAAAGGGTATGCACAGTTTGATAACTTTTTGAGCATAGTTACAAATTGCTCTCCAGAATGGCTGGATGTATTCACAATTCTTCCAATACTAATTCTAGCTACTCTTAAAAGGAAGGAGCAGCTAGGTGGCATAGTGAATAGAGCCCTAGCCTGGAGTCAGCACTACTTATCTCCCTAGTTTCAAATTTGGCCACAGATATTTGATAGCTGTGTGACTCTGGGCAAGCCATCTAACCCTATTTGCCTCGATTTCCTCATCTGCAAAGTAAACTTCAGAAGAAAATGACAAATTAATATCTTTGCCAAAAAAACTATGTGGAGTCACAGAGAGTTGGACACAACTGAAATAATTCAACAATAAAACTATTACTAGTAGGAAATAAACACAAGATAAATACATTGATTCCTACACATATAATTATTGCCGGTCACAGTGAGAATAAAAAAGGACTCAGAAACCATTAACAATCTTCTCAAGAAATGATTTGCTATTTTAGAATACATGTAAATGTGTAAATAATAACACACGTACACACACAAAAAAAAGAATGAGCAGAATTACCTTAATAAAAATTGCCAAGGATTCGAGGGAAAAATTGGATTTCATTAAGACTTAGCTTGAGATCTGTTTGAGCCAGATAACTGCATGAACATGTGTAGCTGAAACCCAAAGAACAAACAGATAGGAAAAAAAATAGATCTGCTGGAATTTGAACTTGAAAACTTTTGAACAGAAAAGTGTAACATCACTGCATCTGCACATAAGGAAGATTAATCTGGCAAGAGTATAAAGGATAGATTCATAGAGAGTAAAACTGTCCCAGTGTATGGAGGAACGTATAGCTATCAGGGGCTGTGACAGAGTGGGGAGAGAGAGAGAGAGAGAGAGAGAGAGAGAGAGAGAGAGAGAGAGAGAGAGAGAGAGAGAGAGAGAGAGAGAGAGAGAGAGAGAGAGAGAGAGAGAGAGAAGAGGGATCCTAGAGAAAATGCTTGCAAATAATAGTACTTAATAGCTTACTTAATATGGGTAGTGATTTTTTTTTTAGCCGGTACTTGAGTCAGTTCCCTTTCAATGGAAAGTAATTTCCAGGACTGTAGTTATTCTTACCAAATCCTGTCCTTCCATTTTTCCCCTGCCCCCCACCCCAGAAAAAAAAATGTCTAGTGGAATTTATTACCTATTATTACGCTATTGAGAATGAACTCAAGTTTTTGTTACTTGGGCAGGGCTCATTTCGTTACTCATCAAGAACATTCAGAAACCACAAACAGCCAACCCTACCATTTTTTGGCTTTGGACATTCTGTGTTGCATCCTGGAATACACTGCAGTATTACTGGGGATATATAAATGCATATATACACATACACACACACACACACACACACACACACACACACACACACACACACACACACATATAGGATTTAAACAAGGTATTTCCTGATTTAAGACAACATGATATATTAACAAATAAATTTGCTAAATAAAGAGGATAATTATTGCAAAAAGGAATTTTCCCTCCAAGACACTTAAAATGTGGTTAGATATACACTTCTTCCATTCATATATATTTTTGAATTATATAAAGAGACGTATCTATAACCAAGGTACCTTTGATTTTCTCGTGTAAAATAAGCATAATTGGATTTGTTGGACTAGATAATTTCTAAGATTCCTTCCCTCTCAACTTCTCTGATGCTATTAGCTGTGGAAGAATACTATTCACTATGGAAGAAGGTCTTTCTTTGAATAGCTGTTGAAGTGAGACACTCACTTGAAGAAAAACTGTTTTTAAGTCTATTTTCATAAGAGTCACATTGAATGCTACTTTACCTGTAGCTTCTTCCAGTAAAATGGTTGTCAAAAACCTAATACTTCATTTGTATCAGTAATCCAGTAGAGAGAAATTCAACCATATAGTAATATGACACTAAAATAAAATGTATGACTTTTCCTGATCTATTTTTTTTTTCTTTTAAAATATAAAAGGCCATTAGTTGGTGCAACAGATAGGGCACGGGACCTATAATCAGAAACCTCAATTCAAATCTGTACTCAAACGTTTACTAGCTGTGTGACTAAATGAACAATCACTGTTTGCCAGTTTCCTCATCTGTAGAAAGGAGGGGGGAAAAAAAAACACCTCCTAGACTAGAGTTATCACAAAGATGAAATGAATTAATATTTGTAAAAAACTTTGTAAACCTTAAAGTGCCATATAAATCCTAGTCCTTCTTGTTGTTATTATTATTATTAGCAACTATAACTAGGCTAATATCAATTAACTTTAAGACATTCTGTAATTCTTATGGACCAAAATATACTCTATTTTGATTTCTGATCTATTACTTTGAATAATCTGTGATTTCATCATTGTTAGTACTTGCTTCATAGATTGCAATCCCTCCATGCCGCCTCTTCTTGTGCTGTTCATCTATATGTTTGCAACTTTTAAATTTCAAGATATTAATATATATTCAGTTTATTCACCTTTCTATTGTTTTCCATGTCCGGCCTACCTTCTTTTCTTGTCAGATACTTCTTCAATGCTTTTTTTTTTTTTTTCATTGCATGCTATCTTTTAGGTTTGACATTATTGGTAACATACTTTTGTCTATCAGCATTGTTCCATTCTCCTTCAAAATGTTCAAAACTCCTTAAATTTTGAGAGATTCATATTTTCTTCAAAGCAACCCCATGAGATAGTTAATGTTGCTTTGAAGCTAGAGTGAAATTTAATCTCACCAAACTAAATAGATATCCATACTAGTTTGCCCAGATATGGTTTTTTTTTTTCATTCTTATATTTAAATACATATATTCCTTCTCTGAATCCCACTCAATACTTTTGTGGTCTCTCCTGCCTTCTTTTGAAAAATATGAAAAACTTTCATATTTTATTTATATTCCAATCCAGTAGTCCAGACTAATCCATCTACCATCAGAATACTCCCTTCAATCTTGATGTTTCCTAGAGGCTGTCATTTTGCTCTAAACTTGCAAAAATTGGAGGAAAAAAAGCAGATAACCTGGTCTCAAGTTTTTTAATATATGTACTAAGTGATTTATTGGCAGTAGAAGTTGATGAAGTTTTTTCTCTTAATATTTGAAGTTTTGGGGTGAAAAGTCAAATTGCTAAGATTTGAAAATTGGAATAGAAAATACAATCTGAACATGAAGCAAACCAATACATAACACTTCAGCTTTTCAAGTGAAGAAAGGGGGTGGGGGTGGGGTTGTGCAGAAAGTTGGAATTGCTGGTGATTCTGCTTTGTTCAGATTGTGGGTAGGCAAATGAAAAAATGACTGTAGTTTTGATGACCATCTGTTCGTGTTTCAGAGATCAGGAAACCAGTGCTTTAAATTTCCAAGTTTTACTTTCCTGGTTTACACAGTGTGTGGACTAATTTGAGGGGAGAAGCCAGGATAAGTGAAGTCTGGAAGCTAAAGAAATAAAAATGAAGACAGAAACAAGTGTTAGGTAGCATATCAGTAATAAAGAATGAGGGGGGAATATTTCTTTGATATATATATTCTACAATAATAAAGATAAATTTAATGATTAAAAGAGTGGGAAAGAGGAGGAATATAATATTTATTTGAAAAGTATGCCTATTGTGATTATTTTATCTAAGGATATGAGTATAAATGACAACCTTTGATTAGGTTGAAGAAAAAATTTTCAAATAATTAAAAATGTCATTCTTTAGTAGCTCTTACAAGAAGACTTCAATTAATAACAATAAAAATGTACATCTCTTCAGGCATAAAATGAACATAGTTCAGACAGTTACTACATAGGGGATTATTTCAGTGTTCCAGTGGAGGTGCAGAGACTTGGGTTTCTGTAATAAAAAACAGTTGTTAGTGGTAATGTCAGAGTTGCTACTGATTATTACCATTATTGATTTTAATAATATATTTGTATATGGAGATTTATACATTTTCTAAAGCATTTTTCACATTATCATGACAGCACCAGGAAGTAGATAAAAGGGCAGCTATTATCTCTATTTAACTACTGTAGAAATTGACACAAGGTGACAGGGGCAGTAGAAAATACTTTCCTTTTCCCCTAGACTCTATTCATTCCCACTAACATGATCTTATAGGTTGGTAGTTTAAAAACATTTTCCTCCAAGAAAGATTCATTTTGGCATCTGAGAAAATTCACAGTTATTCTTCAAGATTTGTCCCCCAAATTCTCTTATCTTGGATAGCCAGCTTTCTTTACTTTTGCAATATTTCCAGACTCATTTCATTTCTCTATCTAACAAAAAATAAATATTAACTCCTGACCTTTTATTTTCCTACCATTCCTTACAGTAACTACTTCAAGCAGTAATAGTTTTATCATTTTTTTCTTTTTATCATTACAGAATCCAAGAAAATCACAGCAGATTCCTAGGGAAGCTCCAAGGTTAGAAACATTGTCTTGGAGGAATTCCTAGATCTGGTTCAAAATAAAGAAGTGATACTACTTTATTCAATTTGACTATATTTTCTATCTTATTTTCAACCTCTAAATAATGCTTCCCAAAAAAACCCTAGAAGAGCCAGAGCATAGAATACATAATTAGAAGTCACTTTCAGAGTTTGCTGTGGATGTCTATAGAAGACATGAAACATCTAGGTGGTCCCGTGGATCCAACCTAAGACTGAAATAAAATCCAGCCCAGACTCTTAGCTGTGTGACATTGGGCAAGTCACTTAACTTCTATGTGCCTCAGTTTTCTCAACTGTAATAAGGGGATGATAATATTACCTATTTCACATCATTGTTGTGAGGATCGAATGATAGTATTTCTAAAGCTCTTAGCACAGGGGTGCAGGACAGCTAGTTGGACAGAATGTCAAGCATGGAGACAAGAAGATATCTTCATGAATTCATGTGGCCTCAGATACTTACTAGCTATGTGACCCCATATTGGAACTAAAAATAAAATGAATGAGGAGAAGTATTATCCCGTGTTCTTAAGAGAATATGGATAACCAACAGAGAAAATTCAGTAGCACACTTATGCATGCACCTATACATCTTAGAGTAGAAAGTTAAAAGTCTGAAGCAAGACCTTGCTATTATGCAGGTGATCCTTAAGTGAAATGAGCCTTAAATGAAGAGGTGAACAACTTTAAGAAAGGAAACAAAAGAGGAAAAAAAGACAGAGTGAGGTAAGGAGAAATTCTAATCAGGAAACCAGAGGGTAAAACAGTGTGAGCAGTGAAGAAAGGGAGAAACGACTGTACTTTTGGAGCTATTTAATAGGTAAAAGAGGAAACCAAGTTTTCTGTGGAGGAAGCAGGAATAAGGATAACCCTACTAAAACACACTAATCAATTCATATTTTCCCAATAATTTAATTGGTATAAATGATTAGTTATAAGACTGTTACAAAGAAAAAATTAGGACAATTTATAGGCTAAGGATTGAAGTTAGAGAAGGAACACTAGGAAGTGAATATAAATTGTTAGCACTACTGTCTATCTACCCAGGTTACTTATACCTTTGGAAGCTAATAATTAATGTGCAACAAGAAAATGGTATTTACACACATATATTGTATCTAGGTTATATTGTAACATATGTAAAATGTATGGGATTGCCTGCCATCAAGGGGAAGGAGTAGAGGGAGAGGATAATTTGGAAAAATGAATACTAGGGATAATGTTATAAAAAAAAATACTCATGCATATATACTGTCAAAAAATTTTATAAATAAAATTTAAAAAAAAGATTGAAGTTGTGTAGAGAGGCTTAGATAATTAATTGTCTCTGGTGAATGGGATTGACTCATTTAAAAATACCTATTTTTTTGGCTTTCTATAATATCTGAAAATCTACTGTTTGAGATTTGCAAGATATATGGAGCATATATTAAGCACTTACTTATTATGTGCCAGGAACTGTGTTAAATGCAACAGATAAAGATAAAAGGGAAACAGTTCTTATAATCAGAGAGGGTACATTCTAATGGGGGAAGGTAATCCACAAAGGAATGATAGAAAGAGAGGATAAAGAGCTGGTGAGGAGACTAGGAAGTGGTATGGAAATTAATTCCAGTTAAAGCATTATCCCACATTAATATGTCAATATTAGGATATTAAGCATTGCCATTCATTAATGACTTAATTTGAATTAATTTATGAGATTAATTTTTACTGGCTCAGCACATAACCAAGTAAGTTTGATTTGGCAGTAGGGTCCAGAATACAGGGTGATTCAGCTCCAAGTGAGATGCTACAGTGAGAGCACTGTGGAACACTTAGTACTTAGGCATAAAAAGGGGGGTTGGAGAGAGTGAAAAACAAACATTACCTAGTTTACAATTGTACTTGTGATCCTTCTTTACTAAACTGAATTACTGTGGTAAACTGGGTGTAAAGTAGGAGTTCTTTGATGCTGTTTTGAGAGAGTTTTTTATTTGATTTTTTGATTTTGTAAAGGGGTGTACATATGTTAACAAGGATGGCTGAGCTGGAAGAATATTTATTCTGGCAAAGCACTGGATAGGCTGGTTATGCTCGGTGCAGACTCAAAGACCTTAAAGTTATTACACAAGTAGTATTGAATATTACAAAGATATTTTACCAAGTAGAATAAGACAAACTGTTCTTACTAGTAGGCAGTTAAATTAGCAGTGTATAGAATCTAAAACACTTGGAAATTAAGAGGAAATAGGGAATTGAGGACAGAACTATTTAATTTAAATAATACTAATCACATAAAATCTATTGCCAGAAAAGACCACATAAGCAAACGATATAAATGAGATGTGAAGCATATTTGGGGGGACAGAGGGTATAGGGGGTGCATGTTAATAGAGAGCAATTTTCAGAAGCTAACTTTAAATTTCCGACAAAAACTTTATTCATGTCCCTTGTTTCATTAAGACTGGCTGTCCAACTTCCTCCACTTAAGGCCAATCTAGTGGTGCACTGGCCCTGAAATTAGGAGGACAAGAATTCAAATCCAACTTCAGACATTTGATTTTTACTAGATGTGTGACTCTGGACAAGTCACTTAACCCTGATTGCCTCTCTAAAAAGCAAACAAAAACATCTACATCCACACACACTTTATGTGTGTGTCCATCTAGGGATGGAGGGAAAGAAATAGACATTTGTCTTTGAAGTGTAATGAGTTAAGCCATTGAGTTTTTCTCTCGTAGTCCAAAATGCTTCAACATTTTGAGCCAACTCTGTTATAAACCAAATTTCTCTCAATCCAGATATGCATTTCTTTAAAATTATAGCTTTAAAGCCAAAGAAACCTTACCAGTCCAAGTACCTTGTTATACATGGGAGAAAACTTGTACCTCAAGAAGTTAAAATGACTTTCTTAAGAATGTGTGATCCTTAATTGTTATATCAACCTATAACTGGTTTCTATTGATCTAATTTTTCTGTGCTGTTGAAAACAAATGACTGGATGATCTTTCGTGTGCAGGTAAGATATCCATGCTCACCATCTTTAACGGGTTACTTACTAAATATTATATTTCATATTAACTTCGAGAGCTTGCTTCATGATTGCACTGGAAAATAGTATTTGTTTCATGAGTTAAAAAATAAATAGATCAGGAGTGGCTGTTGTATCAAACTACTTATGTGAAGACAGTAATATTAGTACATTTCTCTTCTGAATTTATTCCAGGGGTATTGTCCAAGTGATATTTTAGTACTTCAGAATACTTCTAGAAGCTCTGTCACCTGCTGACAATTTAAACTCAGTTGGACAAATATTTAGTCAGGAAGCTTTTACTAAAGACCTACTATGCTGTAGGCATGTGCTGATCACATGGCAAAATGGCAAAAGACAGTCCTTATCCTAAAGGAACTCCATTTAAGAGACCTCTTGTAAAGTGGCAGTGTAAAGTAAAGATGCAGGAACACTTTGTTGACCTCAGAGAAATGCAGTGGCCCTGTTAGCTTTTTGTGACTGCAGCATGGAGATATAACCAGTCAACTGAGCATGAACCTGTTTTCCTGCTTAATCTTTTGAGTTTTGAACATGCAATTTCTTAAATGATCATTTGCATTACTTATGAATTTCTTTATTAATAATTGCCTTTTATATGTAAAAAGAAAGCTTAAATTTATGCATGCATGCATACATACATACATACATCTGTATATAGGGCCAACATCTACCAAACTAAAGCAAGATATTCTTGACTTCTACTTAAGTTTAATATAAAGTTGCTAAATCTGATATGTAAGACACATGTTGTTTTGCATGATTTTTTAATTATCCTAGATCTGTGCTTATGTGACTAATTCCTAAAAATGCTAACTTTGCAATTAATTTGCAACACATTATTTAGTTAAAGTGGATTTTTCTATTGTAAAGTGCTGGTGTGCCTATAACTTATTTGATTGAACACTTGCATTTTTCCCCTATATTGATTTTAGGGAAGTGAGTTCTTACCTTTACTTAAGACCCCTGATGCTTTTCATTTTGGTTTCAATCCCAATAATTTCATGGAAATTATTTTTTGTCCAAATCCAATGATACCTTCTTTTTGGCACTAGATCACGGTGATTTCTTTATTATGGCATCTACTTAAGATGAATTTTTTGTTTTGTTTTTCTTTTCAAGTATAAACATCATCTTTGCTGATCCTAATGGTCATGGGGAGATTTGGTATGCCCAGGCATGGAATGTCAGCATCAGCTGTTAGGGACATAAAAAAAAAAAAAAAGCAGCTTTGGGAAATGATGCCACATGAAGAAAATAGCTAAGTTTTCCAGCATTCCTCAAATGTTGGCTTCCTGATCTAGCAGGAACTTTTGAGCCCTGAATCCCTATTCCAACCTCTTCATCAGTCCTTGGCTTTCATCATTCCAGTGACATCATTTTACTAACCTGGTTGGTTTTTTGACTTATATTTGCTCTTTCAAATTTGGGTCCTGCCTTCTTTTCCCCAGTCATGGATTGTCTCATTACTGCTACCTTAAGTTTCCCCTCTCTTCATCATTTTCTCTGGTTATTGTGAGCCATTTAACTGTCTCTTACTTGAATTTCTTCCCTTACTGAGATGGTCTCATTGCTTTCATCATGTGTACTTAATCTACCTTTCCAGCCAGAATCTGTATCTCACAGACAATCTAAATCTTAGTCCCATATAAACTCCAGAATATACTGTGTATCTAGACTACTTCTATCCAGAGTATAAATGGCAAAATTATAACCATGGAACTCTACTCCTGCGAGCTCCACTCCCAGCTCAGCTTCCTTATGAGAGTGTAACACTATCATCTTCCAGTCCTTCAGACTTGGAGCCAGCATTACTCCTCTTCTCTGTTTTCCCTCCTCTGGCCTTCCCTTTCTCCTTGACTCATTCTCCTTTGTGATAACAACCACTAAATCACACATATCCAGTATTTTATATGCTATCTCCCAGATCTTTCTACCGTCTTCCCCCAATTAAAATCTGTGTCTTACAAAATAGCTATTGATAGTCTCTGTCTTACTCACCTCACCTATATGCGTTTCATTTACTAGCTCATTTTGTAACTATTTATTAAGTATTCACCGGGTATAAAATATTTTCCTAAAATCTCTCCTTATTACAATCCATCTTAAACTTAGCTGTCAATAATGTATCCCATGATCACTACTTCATACTATTTTCCTTTATCAGTTTATGAATCAAGTTGAAACTCCCTATTATGGGCTTTGTAGCTGGCTGCCCATTGACCCTGATTTTTGCCTTATTTTCTCTATTCATTAGAGAAAATCTACATATCCATGTCTTGTCTTATCTTTCTTTATCTTTTTTTCCTTCAGGTACTACTCTAGATAATAAAAAGGCTGCCTATACTTTTTGTAGGTTATTTTCTTCCCTCCACCATAAGTCCATGACCTTGTCAACATTTAAAAGCACCTATAAACAATCCAGTTTTCTATATTAACTCTCTTCCATGAGCCTGCTTGATCTGAATCAGATTAGCAACATTATTTTTTTTATGTTTAGCAACAATAATAACCTTCCCTGATTACACTAGTGTTTGTGGCCTTCAAAATTGCACACAAAATTTATGAAGATTTATTCATATATCTTTATTTCTTTGTGTATTTCTGTATATATAGGTATATGAGTGAGAAAAATCTGTGAACATGGGAAAATCATTCCATTTATGACTCCAGGAAGGTTTAGAAATGAATGAGAAATAGTACTTAAAAATTTATTTTGCTATCATAACATATTTGTATTGAAAAGTAGTTCTCAGTTTGGGGACTATACATACTCTTGACTTCTTTTCCTGTCTTACCTTGGGTCCATTTTACTTCTCATTAGCACCTCTACCAAAATTGGAACTGGAAAAAGAAAAGGGGTGTTTAGACATGTGGCTACTTGAATACTCATTTCACTGAGTTAATATAACAATAGTGTAAACATTCTTTCTATTTTATAGAATAGCGTTTTCACTATATCATTAAAGTATTTCTTTTCCCCTTTTTTGCACAGAAAATTTTACTGCCAGACTTCTAGTGTAGGGCAAATAGCATCTTGATTAAGAATGTTCTGGATGGGTTAATTAGTGTGGTTACTATTATTAAGCAAACTGCTTGTTAGTATTATGCCTATTTGATCTTGGTATTGATGTGAAGTAATTGACCATAGAGCCACATTCAGAAAATCTGGAATAAAATTTTGTGATTGACATTATGAGAATAAGTTGTTTGTATTAAATTTTTCTTTTTGGAAAATATTACTTTCATGGCACAGAGGATCAGGAGATTTTTTTTTTTTTTAAGAAATGAATTTTCCCAACCTGTTAAAATGAAATAAATGTAGCACCAACTTTAATGGAATAAAAAAGTATTCAAGAATTATGGTGACTCCTGCCTTCAACATAGCTTACATAGTATGAAAAGAATAGGCCAGAAACTGTTTGTGTTTCCACTTTCAACAAAAGATGCTTTTCATTTTAGATTCAACTAATCCTCTAAATACTTCTGCTGGTGACTATCACTGTAATAAATAGATCATCACAGAAAAATATGAAAATATACAGTAAACAAGGAAAACCTATTATACAAACCACCTTCCTTCCAGTGCAAGATTATTGCCTATATTATTCAGTGGTATTTAGTCCAGTCTATTTTTAAGTATCCCTAGCTATAGCATTTCCCAAGAGAATTTATTCCATGATCTAATAAATTATGCCGTCAGGGAATTTTTCTTGAGATTCAGCTTAAATTTTCCCTTTCTTAATTTCATCTCATTACTCCTAGTTATACCCCCTTGTACCAGGCTAAATAATTATTCTCTCTCCTTGGAGACTCCTATTATGTACCCCTCTAGTTGTCACTTAACCAGACTATTCATATTTAGTTCCTTTAATCTGTCCTCATAAATCAATTCTTCTGTTTCCTTAATCATTATTATTGCTCTTCTAAGAACTGTCTCTAATTTTCAACATGCTCAGTACTGAGGTGTGCCCAAACTAAATTCAGTATTCCACTTATAGTCTAACCAAAGTGCTCTATCAAAGCTGACCGGTAGCTCCCACTCTGTATACCTTATGTATCAGAACTATATACGTAACAGGAAATACTAACCATCATGATTTAAATGCTTCTCACTTCCATTCTGTATTTTTTTTAATTAAATCTCTTAGTTGGTTCTTTGGTTGTTTCCTGGACATATTTATGTCTTTCACATTTGCTGTATTTGTTCATGCCCTTATTGGTTTCAGCAACACATTAAGATATTCATCTGTGTCCTGAACTAAATGGGATTTTATCCATCTTTGAAAACACTTAGAAAAAGTGTTAAATAAAACCAGGCCTAGCACCATTCCCAGAGCTAAATTCCTTGTCAGTTACTGTTTACAACCCTTCAGCCAATCTTCATTCTCTTTTAATTTGTGATATTGTTCTCCAATATGAATGGATTTCATGAGTAAACGAACAGTGATACTGCTTACCAAAATGAGGGTGTGTTGTCTTAGACCACTTGGATTTATTAGTGTATATTCAATACTTTTTCTTTATTTGAAAAAAAATTTAAAGCTTACTAAGCACTCTTAATTACTTAGAAACAGATATTTTGCCCCAATTGTTAAACTGTTTTTAATAGATGATTACAGATGTTTGTCCTCAATATTTTTTTTGTTGTTTAAAGAAATGTCATCTGCTTTTTTATGAGACTTTTGATTAAAAACTGATATATGAATATTTTTCCTTGGTATGCCCCCACTTTTTCTATGAATTTTCATTGAAAATTAATTGATTAATCAAGATTTTAGCTAATTTTCCAAATACTATAGAATATATCATCCCAAACTGATAATAAATATTCTGAATTTCCTTTTTGGAATGTTTAGATAAATGTTTGTTAAAGTCAATTTTGACAAGGAGTTCTCAAAAAGATTTACAATGTTTACTTTAAGCTTGTATATTTTCCTTCAAAGTTAGTGTTTTTCAAAAAATTAATATGTCTTTCTTTTTCCCTACCTTTTTTGATATAATAGAAATCTTTTTTTAAAGGCTACATATCTATTTTGAAATTTTTTCTCAAAATACTCAAAAACTGGAATAGACTTTAAAGGAATGCAGAAAAATTCTGTATAAAAAAGTGGATTTTGTCCCATATGACTTTTTGGACTCATCGTCTGTAACTTAATTCAACCAGTGAAGATTTAATGTACTTGAAATTCATTCATGAAGGTTTAAAAGACATTTTCTTGTACTCAGCCTCTTTTTCACAGAAGCTTTTCACAAAAGACTTGTCCATAAGACAATGATTTTTTTTTAATTTGCTAAAGCACCCAAGAAGATACCAATTTACATTGATAGAGTAATGCACAGATATTTGTAGTATTGAAATGTTCATCTGTATATAAAATCCTACTGAAAGTTGTTATTGTGCCATGGAGGGGGTCCTGGGTTCATGTAACAAAATAAAAAATGTAGTAGGTTCTACCAAATTAGAAAGACTGTGATAGACTGTGTTTGAGCAACAGCTTAAATTTGTAAAGACTTTAACACCAGGTACACTAGAAGGCAAAAAATATTTTCAACAATAATTCTTGAAGATCAATCATCTTCTGTTAAAGTTATGTAGAAATTGTTAGCTATATCATGTTTTAGTGGAAATGTCAATGGAGTGTGTGTATGTGTTTGTGTGTGTGTGTGTGTGTGTGTATATATATATATATATATATATATTTTTTTTTTTTTTTTTTTTTTTTTTTTTTTTGCATATATATACTTCTTCAGGGCCAGGTAGATCCATGTTTGGTTTTGCATCCCTAATGTTTAGCATAATTCATGGCACACAGTATAACAAATGAATGTGGATTCCATTTAAAAATTATTTTCAGAAATAATTGATAATTGAAGATGAAATAATGATCACCAAAGTCCCTTCCATATCCAATATTGTGGTTCTGTGCTTTAATATTACTGAGGGAAAGAAACAAGAATTTCCTAAGTATCTATTTTGTGCTAGGCATTGTGTCTAAGCACTTTACAAATATTATCTCATTTGATACCCACAAAAACCCTGTGAGATAGATATTTTTATTATCCCTATTTAAAATTAAGGAATTGAGATAGATAAAGGTTGAATGACTTGCTTAGGATCACAGAGGTAGTAAGTATCTGAGGTAACATTTGAATTTTCTTCTTGACTGAAGGCCCAGTGCTTTATCCACTACCTCTGGGCTTAAAATTGAAGATTTGTCTCTCAATTAGCCATTCTGTTGTGAAAAAAGTCATTTAACTTCCCTGCACATCAATTTCCTCATCTCTAAAATGGAGAAAATGATAATTGCATTTTCCATCTCCTAGGGATGTCAGAAATAAAATATCTTTTAAATTGTCAACTATCCTACCTATGTTAACTTGTTATTATCAGAATCTGATTTTTTTAAAAAAGGATAGTTTTATCTTTTTTTTTATAGTATTTTCTTTTTGTAAATGTAGTAAGATTGCTTTCTTTTCCCCAAAAGGCCCGTTAAGGGTCAACAACTACATGCCTTCTCTTCCTTTATATTACTTCTTTGAATCACCTGCCAGTATTGGGTTACTGCTATGTCTGCAATAGGCACTTGATAAGTGCTTGTTGATTTAGTTAAGAGTCTGATTTTCTAAAATTGCCTTTTTCAGTCTGTGATAGATATTTTATTGTGTGCAGAGAAGAAAAATGAAAGTGAGTTCAAGCATTTATTAAGTGCCTAATATATATAAGACACTTCTTGAACTGGAGAATCCAGAATTTACAGATTTAAAAACCCCCCAGAAAATCTTGAAAGGAGCATTAACAGCTGCAATTCAAAATACTTACTGTGCATATGAGTATTAAATATCAGAACAAAGGTATGATCAAAAATGGATAGGATTAATTGAAGGATAAGGTAATAGTCCAAATATGGATGAAAGAAAGCCCTAGCCCATATGACTTAGAGAAAGCCTAATAAAAATGAAAAGAATGAATGAAAAGAAAATAAATGCATTCTTCTCTTTTGCTTGATTCTCTAATACATATATATGTTGTTTCTTTATTGAACTAAATAAAAAGGAAGTGTACATTTTTATTTTGTCTCTTTTCAGGGAAATACTAGGTATAGGGAGAGTATAAAGAAAGCTATAACTAAGGGAGGAGAACCAAACTAACGGAGAACTTTATTTCTTAATTATGAGCATGGCCAATGAAAACATTTTCATGCTATTGTAAAATTTTTTAAAACTCTTGTCAAAGTTAATGTAACTATGAATTTCAAGTTTTTCAGTTTTATACTTTTTTATTGTTTTCCGAAGTTCTTCAGTTTGTTTCTGGGGTTTTTGTTTGTTTGTTTGTTTGTTTTTGTTTTTTTGTTTTTTCCTTTTTCTCTATTTTACATCAGTATCTTAAAAAAAATAAAAAGGAAAAATTGAGCTTAAAATGTCATGTTCACTTAAAAAATGGAAAATTCTCTTTATGTAACAGGTTCATGCCAGAGCACAAAATGACCCATTTTAAGAAGATATTTGGCCATAAAGGAAATGAAGATGATACTCCACTTATGCCTCTTCCTTTCCAGCAGAAGAACAGAGTCACTGAGAGTTTAATGAAAAACAGCCATTTGAATCTTGAGTCTGGACTTTGTGAAGTACAGTCTGGCCCTCATACCACCCAACAAGATAGCCTATCTAATCCATTAACAAAAGTGGAAGACCTGAACAAAACTCACCCATCAAAAAATTCAATCCCTGGTCAAGAAGAAGATAAGCAACATATGTCTCTTAACCTCTGTAACATTTTGAGTGGAACTAATGAGCAACAAAGACCGCTGCACATTGTTTGGCCTCATAGGTGGTAAGTATAGTTAATAATAATAATAATGATAAACTTATACCTATGACAGATTTATGAATTTACCATATATATATATATATATATATATATATATATATATATATATATATATATATATATATTAATTATTATGGCCAAATGCCCACATGCTATTGTTGAATAGCAGACATGCATTATTATTATCAGTAATAACAATTGCTGGCATTTCTATATATTTTATGGTTTGCAAAGCACTGTACCTGTATCATCTCATTTGATCCTTACAACAACATTGTGATTATTCAGAAAAGTTTCAAAGTATAAGGCAAAATTACTAATAACCCATTGTAATGAAATGATAAACATTTTCAGAGCTCTTTTAAGCACTATTATTGAGAAGCAATACTTATATATCAATATTAGAGTGAACATGACTAGCTTTTTCCTAACCTGCCTATTCTAAAAAAATTACTGACTCCTACTTAGTATTATCATAGGAAATTTAGGATACATTTAAATATACTTCTCACTCCCCCCAATCCCACCAAATTCCCACCTAAATACCTTAGTTCTTAGGGCAAACCAAAATACCTTCTAGTATAATCTTTCTAAATAGAGAAAAATCATCTCCCATGCTATGTAATCACTACAAATATAGACTCATAAACTTTAGCCTGACTCCTATAAATTAGGATTTAAAGAGGTAAAATGTCCTGATAATCTTCCGGTATTAGGCATGAACATTTTAATCTAGTTTTTATTCCTCCCAGTTTGTTTAATCTGCATGTGGCCTGATTAGAGTTCACTTCCTCCACAGATTATAGCCTGTTTATTGCAGAGATGTAGGGTCGATCAGTGGGTCAGCTTTTCTGAGAGCAACTGTTTGCAGGTGAAGTAATAAGTACACCACACCGACAAGGCAAATCGCCTTTACAGAGGATTTGACTTCCAGCACATTAAAACTCCAGAAGCTCTCCCAGATGAT